>NW_010205345.1:0-447 GCF_000695765.1 Mesitornis unicolor | reverse complement strand
ATCCAACCTGGTCTTGAACTCTTCCAGGGAGGCGGCATCCACAACTTCCCTAGGCAACCTGTGCCAGTGTCTCACCACCCTCACAGTAAAGAATTTCTTCCTAATATTTAGTCTAAATCTACCTTCTTCCAGTTTAAAGCCATTAAATTATTTAGAAAATCAGCTACTATGTAGCTTTCTGAGTGGTTGTTACCACGAATGTCTAAGTCAGTTGCAGGATGATGTGAAAGGTTAAATTAGGTTTGACAAATCTGAAAGTACGATTAGAAGTTGTTAATCTCAGGCAGGGGAGGTGCTCCAGCTGTCTGATCATCTTTGTGGCCCTCCTCTGGATCCGCTCCAACAGCTCCATGTCCTTCTTATACTGGGAGCCCCAGCACTGGACGCAGCACTCCAGGTGGGATCTCATAAGAGTATATCTCCTTTTATGACGAGGTGACCTGCTTA
>NW_010205344.1:6627-61187 GCF_000695765.1 Mesitornis unicolor | reverse complement strand
GGTGGCCCAGCTCCCAGGCGGTGTGGAGAAGGCTTTGTGTATGATCAGTCCTGAGCCTCTCACCTGGGCCTGCAGTTAACACTGACCTGGAGCTCATGTCAGGTGGTGTCCTCCTATCCCATCACCACCAGGCCTGAGGTTCTTCTCTCCACAAAAACAGAAGACTCTGGGACAGATAGAGCAGCACTTCCCCTTGCATTTCTCTGCCCTGTGCTGTCTGTGAGGCAGGAGGCCCCAAAATCCAATCCATAGGCTATTTGGGAGAGTCTAGTGCTAATACTGTGTGAGGCTTTGTTCCAGATCTCCCAAACTTGAATGGGATTCACACACTCGATTTAAAAAAAAAAGTAAATATTTTTTTAATATATGCCTTGCTATAGTTCTCAAATAGTAAAAATCATATCTATCTATGTCCTGGGACCAAAGCATTTGGAAACTGAAGCAGAGGGTTCATGAAATTAGTTTTATCAAATGACCCACAGAACAGAAGTAAGAAAGGTGGCAGGGAGGACTCTTTCTCTGCTAATATTAATATTTATACCTGTCCTTGAGTTCAGGACCCTTTCCAATGCTGGGAAATATTTCTATTCATGCATTCAGTTGCATTTGGCTGGAAACCAAGGTATGAATAAGGTGCATAAATCTATACTGGGTTTTGTGTCCATGTTGTTGTATGCTTATATAATATAGAAGTGAGGCCGTGCAAGGACAGCTGAGACTTCATTTTCTCTGCTAAATCTGTTGCACTGCATTAAAACCTCTTGCTCTGCTTGTAACTAATAGAGAACTAAACCCAAAGGAGAAAATGGTTATAAACATATGAAAGCATGAGTGACAGGGTTGCACAGGACTAGAGCCAAGTTTGTATTGCTTTAGAGTTTAGTGTCGTAGACACTGCATGCTTTTTAGGAGAAAGCTAAAAAATATGTAAAGCAATTTTTTTTGTTACCTCTCTCCCCTCCACTGTCTAAGTCAGCATTTCTGTTCTTCCTGAGGCTACTACGGCACAGGAGGCACTCCCAGAGCAAGAGTCTGTGTGCCCTACTAAAACCAGATAATGCCTCGACCACTGCACACTAAGAAAATGAAAACTCTGTGATAAAAGAGACTAGCTAAGGGTTTCCACTTTCATTTGTTCAAATGAAGAGAATGTTGTAAAATCGTAATTTTCTGCAATTTCACTTATTTGAAATTAGATAGGAAAGCCTGTGATAAAATCCAAGTCCTTGCTTTTACTATTTAATTATATTCTTTTTTTGCATGCAGTTTCATTTTTCTGATCAAAAGACTGCTCCATATGTAAGAGAAAAAGAGATCCAAGTTCAGTCAGAAGCCCGAGGCGCGAATAGAATAGCAGAGTTCTCATCTCAGCCGATGAACAGTGTAAGTACAAAGACTTAGAAAGGCTGGTTCAGAGGTGTTGATCGGTGTTTCAGATCACTTCAGTTTGCCAGCAGGAAGACACTGGCATGACAAAATCTAAAACCATGTGAAAGTCACCTTTCTTTCAGATCTCACTATTGAATAACTTGGTTCAGTAATTTGGTTCTTTTTCACCAAATCTGCAAAGATTTATGACTGCAGTTTGTAGATGGAAACAGAAACATTTGGAGTCAAATTAATCCTGGATGGAAATATCTTGACATTTAAAGGCTTGCATCCTTTGTAGAAATGAGGATAGAACAATACAGACTTTCATTTTAGTTTGTTTTTCACCGTGTGGAGATGGAATATTTTAGCTGTGATTGAAGTTTTGCTATTATTTGGTTTTGGCTGAATCTTAAAAAGTATGAGTGTTCAATCAAGAATGAAAATCAAGTTAGGTTTTCACCTTGCTAGGTACATCCTGCAGCCACACGTGGTCGATGTTTGCAGTGCGCTAGCTGTCACAGGCCACTAAGTCATTGATTTCAGTAAAAGAAGATAAAATTACTTCTCTGGAAACTGGATTTTGAAATTCAGTATCATTAGAAGGCACGTGGCCCACCCAGCTATTACCGGAGTCTGTGCCCTCTCCTCTTCTCTCTGTGCCACAAGAACTCATTGTTTCAGCTGTTGTCCCACAAGGAAATGATGGCCCAAATTCATTGCTGCCCTAAGAACCACAGACTCATTTTGGCAGACTTGCACAAAGGATGAATATGAATTACTGACCTCTGGTTGCTGTGGATAGTTGTGAAAGGAATGAGTGATTATCTGTTACATTAGCAGCAGGAGAGAGACTGCAAGTCACTCTTTAGCGAAGTGATATAATTTAGCTCTTTTTTAAAAAAGCCAGATCTGCAGAGTTTTTTGCATCTCTTGAAGTGTTAGCCAAAGAGTGCCTTTGCAAATATGAGATATAGATTGACATACAGGCTGAAGCTGATGATGTTCCATGTTATGATGTTGATGTGCCGTGCTTTTGAATCACGTCATTTATTTCTGTAGCAGAAATGTGATAATTCAGAAGGCAGTGAGCCCAGCAGTTTGTCATTGTGTCCTTGCCAGTAGTAAAGCAGCCGTCAAATAGAAGTTGTGTTACTCTTAAACATTTTACACCTGACAAGTTCAAAGCTGCTTTTTCAAATTATTCCACACCCCACCATCTCCTCCCCTGGTTTCAACATCAGCATTAAGTATGTGTTACTATTGCACATCCTGGTTAGCTGGGATGTAAAAGAGATCTATTATTTTAAAATATCCTTTTTTCCCCCATGGACTGATAATTTCACTCTTTGTTTCCTAAAATCCTCTGTGTACTTGCTACTGGCAGATTTTCTGTTTAAAGTGAGTACCTAATGCTTGACTTGAAAAGATGAAATGAAATGAAATAAAATAGACTTACAACTTCAGCAAAGGAGCTGTGCAGAGAGGAGGAGAGTGCTGGACACGCATTCTTAGCCAAGCATCGTCCCTGGGAAGCAGCTGTAATTCATATATAAGCAGCTGCTCATATATAAGTAGTCTCCATGCAGCTTGCCTTACATCCTAACTTTGCTTTGACCGTGGGCTATTGGGGTCACTTTACAGTGCAGTTGACATATTCCTTTACTTATTTTTATATAAACCTTTAATTTAAATTCTAAGCAAACCTGCAAAGAGCAAAAGACAACTGGTGTTTCACTGGTTATTCAGATTATTGAACTTTTGGGTCAACCATCCAAAAATCCAAAGGAGCATGTATTTGTTCCCTGAAAGAACAACTTGTTGTTACATTTTATAGTCTAAAGAATTATTTGTTTTATTTAACAATGAATATAAGTTTGCATCTTCATCATGCAGTAACTCATTAACTGCTCAAGACACTTCTGCAAGTTTGGGTACAGTGGCATATTTCAGGTGCTTGATCTGGGTGTCGGTAACAGGGGTTTGCATGTAGATTAAAAGAATGATACAACCCTGCGTTGTCAGAGCTCTGGCACGGCATCCAGCAAATGCTTATTTGGAAGGCTACACTTGGCTTCCCTCCGAAGGCTTAATTCTAGCATTCAGCTCGAAACCAGCCTGCAGCCTACCACTCTTCCCATTGATACATGCGTGCGTACAGACCTACCTACCTGTGACCTCTCCCGGTTTGGTTTGTTGCAGTAAACACCCAAAATTTGCTCAGCTAATACAATAGCCCTGTACTTTTTGACAAAAATGCCTGTGGTTAACCTCTGTGGGCTGCATTCTGCAATGAAATGAAGGGTGGTAGAAGTTAAACAATGGGTGTGACTACCACAAGATGAGTGTTAGTGGGAAAGTGGTGTAACATCCACTTAGCATTCCAGAGATGTGAAATATGATTTAAATGCCAAAGATGTAAGTTGCCAGATGAGTAACTACAAGGACACGAAAGCCTCCCTTATCTTCCTTTCTGTCCCACTCAGAATAATTTTGCACACCCACAAAACTAATACAAGTAGTGTCACTTGACAGAATTACACCTGATAGATAACTTGTACCGTCACTTAGATTTCTGCTGGTGTATATACCAAAAAATGTCTCTCTTTATACCAAAGAAAAAATACCAATGTCATTTACAACATTTTAAGTTGGAAGTGATTTTGCTCTCGGTAGAATTATTCCCTGTTTACACTCCTACTCAGATCAGAATCTGACCCAGGCTTTGAATTTTGTCCTATTTACTCTCATTCTTTCCTGTGACAGAGCGGGTCCTCTGTGTATGAAGGGCTTCTCACACCTTCATATACATATCTTTGCAGAAATGGTTTATAATCAGGTCTGCAATATTAGAAATTGTTGACTAAAATGAGCCATGGGAGCATCTAGTTGCTGAGTATATATGAAAAGCTACTTAGTGTCTTTTACATCATCTAGCATACGTGGGAAGGAGAGCAATAATACAAAAGTGCAGCCCATACCTAGATGGGGGGCTACACAGTTCTATCTCAATTCCAACACCGAGAAATTAAAGAAAGAAAAAATAAGTTCTGGATGGGGGAGAGAGCACCTAGTGAGAAGAAAACTGTTGGTTCTAAACTTTCAAACAAAATCTTTATAAAGAGATTCTTGGTATGTTTAAAATCCAAAAGCAATAGGTGTGAGTACAGCTCTGAGCAAGGGGCACGCACTGTCCCAAATTGTGGCCTTGGAAATTGTCTGATGTGTAGATCAGAATTTAACTTTGTGTTTTAAACAGTTTTCCCCCTGATGTTACTCCTCTTATTTTCTTTATAGATCACATGAAAACCTGAGCTGAAAGTTTCTAGTGCAGTACTATCTCACTTGCTGTCAGTAGGGAACAAAGAATACAACCAGCTCCAGCAGAGGCAACACCTTCAAATAACAGCAGAGGGATGAGGCCAGCAGAGCCTCTAGGTGAGGACTCAGCTTGTGCTAGGTCAGCCTGTTTATTTTCTGTACAAAATATGCATTCAGCAGAGGGAAGCAATGATGTTTCAGATACACATGCATAGCTTTGTTTATGACCAATTTTATTGCCTGAAATGGAGCTGTAGATTGGATAAAGTGATGCGTTTATTCCAAAGTGTTGGATGAGCTGGGACTACCTAGCTATTTCATTGTGGATATTTGTTTCCTAGAAATATCATAAATGTTTCCTAGAAATATTTTCTGTTGGGTAGGAATAATCATTCTTTTATCTGAGGGAAAATAGATGGTTGGTTAAACATTTTAAAATATGAACAGCAAAATAAACATGTTCTCTCTTAAGAAAAACAGTTTTATGTCTGCACTTCTTATGATCATAAGACAAAAAAGGTTAGGATTTAAGACTTTAGGATGTTTTAGCAAAAAGAACTATGGGCCCAATCCTGTGTTCAGGTTAATATATGTAACTGACTTCGGTGAGGAAAAGGGTGTAAATGTGTGAAGCCACTGGAGGACCGTACTGAAATATTTGCAGAGGGTAGCTGCTGTGGTGGAGGCAGCCACGTGAGAGGACTTAGGTGCAAAACCCTCTTCTGCTCTCCACAATACCAGGAATTGCCACGGACTGCAAGGAGATGTGCGATAGCCACATTGCCAACCATTCTGCAGTAATGTGGGTGCATGCATTAGCAAGGAGCTTTTCCTCTGTCACTGAAGGAGAGTGTTCTCTCCAGAGCACAGTGCAGGCTGGCTGAATTACCCTGGTCCAGATTGTTCAGAGGAGCTATTCCCAGTGCACAGGCCTGATTTCAGGGTAGATTCAGCCACAGTAACTAGAGTTGCCTCTTGGCAAATGGATCCTGAGAGAGTCAGATAATGTCCTGTCCCTGTCACTTGTTATTCACTGCATCCATGTACTTACTTTGAAGTTCTGCAGTTATCTTTTGGATTTGAAGGTACCATTGACAGTTGAGGCGTGCCTAAAGCAGAAGTTACTGTTTCTGTGAATCTGATCCATGGCAGAAGTGTTATAATTCCAGCAGTGGATTTGTCTGAAGGATATTTGTGGTCTGGAATGAAATAGTGTCACCACTTACCTGATAAAATACTTATTTACATAGAGTAAGAATAAGATTTTATTCTTGATTTCTGACAAAGGTTCTTACTGCACCTGGAGTGAGTCAGTGGGCTCAGCAGGTGCACAGCTCTCTGAAAATCAAGACATTCAGGGCTTTCCTAAATCCACAGTTAGTCTGCCTCTCCTGCAGGCCTTAGTTATAATAGTTTTCATCACCTTTTCATCACATCAAACTCCAGCTGAATCATTACCACATACTGTAGTGGTATCACAAATAAGCTTCTCAGCCTCTGAAACGTAGACTGGTTTTCAGCAAGATCTTGGTGGTTTTCTCATGTATTTTATTCACAGATTTCAAGATGCTTTGCAAAGACAGAGTCAGCGCTGGTAAGGCAATTTCACAGGAAGGGGGATGCTCAGAGTTTCGGTGAATTGCCCAATGTCTGTTGCAAAATAGCAGTGGAACACAACCCGGGCATTCTTGTACCAGGCTTGTGATTCAGCAAACGACTAAAGCAAGAGCTTAACTTCGAGCAAGAGCTCAAGCTGTTTGAATGGAGACAGATTTAAGTATCAGTTTAAATACTTTGCTGGACTGAGTCTTCAGCTTTCAACAGCTAATTATTGTTTACAGCTATTTCAATTCTTTTCATATAGCTCAGCACATCTTTAGATGGTGGAAATATTTTTAAACCAATTCAGCTGTGTGAAAAACTATACTGCTTGCTGGCCTTTTAGCAACTCAAATGTTCATGCATATGTTTGGGGTTTTGTGTTGGTTTTTTAGATGACACCAGTTACTCGACAAGAAGTTATTGGCCTTTACCGCAAGATATTCCGAATAGCCAAAAAATGGCAATCGGCATCAGGACAGATGGAGGAAACTATTAAAGAGAAGGAATACATTAAAAATGAAGCCAAAATATTATTCCAAAAAAACAAACATGTAAGTGGGTGTCCTTACAGTTTTGAATTTCTGAATTATTCTCCTCTTCCTCCTTGCCCTGTCTCAGTGATTGGATGCTAAGATATGAATGTAAGAGTTGATTTCCCAAAATTTCATTCACCTTAAATACTGGTGTATTCGGGTTATAGTTTAAATTTCACCCCTGAAATAGTAATAAGAAAACTCAAACTATTTCAGCTCTTCATTAACTACTGTAGAAGTCGGAAAGGTCTAGAGCTTTCAATAAAAAATGCCAAGAAAAAAATAAATTCCAAAGATACTGTCTATGTATTTGAAGCAGTTTTTGATCTTTTAGAAAGCTAGCTAAGTGTATCATTACCCATGCAATGGCAAACAGAGCTTACTATCTTCTTGTACTTCTATTATTTTCAAAGCAACACTTTGGCATTTCTTGTAAAAGAAGCACATCAATATTTTTCTTAAGGAAGAAATTTCAAACCCCTTTTGAAAGGGGCGCTAGAGACTCCATGGTAATCAAAGGTAATTCACAATCACAACACTTATTTATATCCCAGTTTGGTCTGTGACTAAATTCGGGTAACACAAAATTAAAAAAAAAAAACCAAGTGTCAATTTACACCACATTTCTGACTTCAAAGGGAGTTTCTGGATAGGATGATAACAGAATGTAGACCAAGGAGTCTCTTCCCTTTCTAGCTACCTTGTAGAGTGATTAATAGCTAAGTGTGAACACAGTTCACACGTCTGTTGTCTTTTTACAGAGCAAATACCATGTTTGGATAAAAACCTCCTTCTGTAGCCTCAGTCATGACAGCCTCTGGGCCTTAATATCTAGCATCATCAAGCCCAGGACTGTTGAGTCAAGGCAAATAATAACGTTACCTTTTATGGATGTGAAAAATACAATCATTGCGTCCTTGGGACTGGCAAAAAAAGCTAAAGAAAGTTATATGGCTGTGCATAATTTATGCTTGAGCTTCCAAATGCTAATGCTATACTTGAACAAAACAATTGTTTTTATGATCTTAGGTAACGGATCCCAAGTTGATTAAGCAGTTTATAGAAGAATGTGAGGCAAGAATAGAAATTGGACTTCACTATAACATCCCCTACCCAAGACCTGTGAGTATAAATCTAGTCACAAAGTCTTCAGCTATACCCACTTAGCTCTCACTGGACAATAAAACCCTAAGTTTGCATCACTGTCACTGCACTGCATTTTTAAATAAGTCAGTATTTAAATGCTATGCTAAATCAGAGCCAAATAAGCCAAATGTATACTGAAATGTTCTCCATCTGTCTTATTTCACTGTAAATTGGCTAATTTCTTCTCAAAATAAGGAGTCAAAGCCTAAATGGAGTTGCACGAGCTAAACTCCTAAGGCCTGTGAATATTTAGGCAGTCTTGACTGACCAATGAATCACACTATGTAGAAAAAGACAGTAATGGAATAGAATCTGTTAATCTTTCCACATAATAAAAGAGAAAGAATAAAAATACTAAATTACATCTGCTGTAGATACAAAAATTTTCATGGCCTGCATTACTGGTAATTGTTCTTCTGGTCATAAATCAGGTTTTATAAAATACCTGCCTATGCTGCTGCTTCCTTTCCCCTGTTCCTAGAGAAAAACATGTCCAAGATTACCAAAATGCTGGTATTTCCATCAACGTCTTCTATTGCACCATTCAATATAGTTCCTCACAGCCCAGTCACTTTTGTCTGTAGTACTTTATGCTGCCTCCCATAGAGACTTCCTCTCTATTCCTTTTGATTAGTTTACATTTTCACATCTATAGTGGTCACTGTCAAAATTAAATTGTATCTTCATCAGATGCTTGCCTAGAATATGGTCACTGTTAGCATCTGTTTCACATACAGCTTTTTCTCCAGTATGCAGAATAACAATGCATATCTGGCAAACAAGACTTCTAGAAAAGGGCTTAAAAATGTATGCTCTGCAGTGGTTTCAGAATCCCAAAGGATCAGTTCTACGTCAGCTTACACAAACTATATTATATTTCTAGAATCTGAAAAATAACTATCTATTTCTGCTTTAGTCAGTGTTTTTACTACTATTTGCACCTAAATAGCCATCTTACAGGATGACAGCCTCAGCGACAATAACATCTGACTGCTAACACCTACATTTTCAATCACTTAGGGGGGATATATCTGCATGACTCCCACTAACAGTCTTATAAAATAGAAAGACTTTGTCAATCCTGTCACCTATTGCTCCTTCTGCTTGTGGAGTCAATGACATAGATTGTACATTTTAATATGGTATATATAATCATGACAAGAGGCAGGCAGTCTCCCAGTACAGTTCGGGATTATTTTGTGACTTGTTAGCTAGATATGAATAAAGCACACAATGCTTTAAGACACCTACCCAGGAATTTTTAGGGTTTTCTAGGTCTTACTGTTCTGGAACATTGTCAGCAGTCCTATTTGAACAAGTATTTTATCATTGCAGTCATATCAAGCTACAAACCAAGGTTACTAAAGCCTAAAATACATGGGATTTTAATAAACATGATATTTAAGGCCTCAAAGTTACACACTAGTAACTCCTCGGAGAGTGCTCCTCTTAGAAATCTGGTTTGAGATGGTACAGTTGCCCTCTCCAAAGTGTGAAGAAATTATTTAAAACTCAGTGAAACCTAGTCTGTATATATGTCTTCTTTTTTCTTGTAGCTTCTCAATTTGCACCTGTTTTATGGGATTTTCTATTTATTGTGGGATTTTCTTTTCCAGATCCATCTGCCTCCTATGGGTATTGCCCATAAACAAGGCCGTACGTTGCGACACCAGGAAAAGTTAAGGAAGATTTCTAAGCCAATATACCTGAAATCCCATGATGAAGTTTCATAACCCATCATTTAAGCTATGATGTGTAATTACATCATTTAAGCTGTGGACTCTCATCCAGGTGATTTATGTACACAACTGTGAATGAAGCTGTTTTGGTCACTTGCTCACACATTTCCTGAGGCCAAAAAGCTAATTGATGCTTTGCATTTGATGGATAAGGTTGGTTTGCTATTTATTACATTTGAACCACTGACTCATCAATAAAAGGAACACTTTTCAAGGAGTGAGGTGTGATATGAAGATTACTTTGACATCAGGACAAATTACAGTGGGTTTTCAAACTCTCTTAATCTATAGCTGGGTTCTCTGGTGGTTTGAGGATGATATAAGCTCAATTGTGATTCACCACAGTGCCTTGTGTAAGGGTGAGCAAAAATCAAGTCCTGGAGAATCAAGCAGACGCAGTGCCTCCAGAACTTCCGAGTGGAAGTGGGAACACAGTGACTGCACCGTGCAGTTGCACTCCTTCCTCTCCTGTCCCTGGAGAAATGGTCCAGTCTCATAGTATCCTTATGGTGAAGTATTGTTTCTAAACAGACAGTAGCAAAGAGCAGAAATGCTACCACTCCTTTTTTCTTTTCGCAGACTGCAGAGGAGTGGCCTAGAGCCTCTGTGTCAGCTTTTTTTCCCCCTTCCTTTGAAAAGGGTGTGGATGGGAAATGCAAAGCTTGGAATGCCATCACGCAACTCAAGAGTAAAACATTCCAGTGCTGGGTTCCTCAGGTTCCCACATATGGACTGACTGAAAACTCTCCCTTCAGGGTACCACTTTAGGAGCAAGCTTAAGATGCTTTGGGTGTTTTCACTGTGCATTTTTACATAGTTAGCTTTTCAACAGGATCAACACACTGGCTTTCTCAACAGTTATTTTAGTGTTAGGTTTTAACTTTTACTGTGGACAGAACCCCAACTTTCTTAAAAGAAAGTATCTACAACTATCTCTTCAGTCTTAAATTTGAGAGGTTTCATAAGTGACTCATGGATGGAAGTGAAATGAAATTACTTTTCCCCTTCATGGCCACAAATTGTTTTGACTTGAGTCCTCTGCCTTTGCCCACTGTTTACTAATTCTCTTCAGGAAAGCTAGGGGAGCCTTCTGTCCAGAAGTACCAATGAGACCAAGCCTCGGACAAGAGCCACACTGTACAAAAAGACTACATAAGTACAGCCCACAGATGCTTTTAAGGACGGAGGGTATTAGCAGTGACCTATTCCAGCCAGAATTTAATGGTGGCAAAAAAGCAGATTTGAAAAATGCAGTGTGTAGTATTTCCTATTAAAGTGGACAAAACCAATTAAATCTCATGTTCTGAACTCTCCAAGCCCTAATAGGCAATGGCAAAGGAATATTCTTGTCTTAAAATATAAAAATAAGTTAACAAGTTAAAACTGGTCATGTGCAGAACAGAATGACAATTTGTCCCCCAAGAGTGTAAGAATGATTGTAAGAATGAAAAAAACCCACAAGCAGATGAGAAAGTACAAGGAAAGAACGAGAAGAGCGAATCAGCATGACAGGTACTGGCTAGCCCAATTTCTCACTACTCTTTGTGGCTCCAGCCCACGAAGGTATCTATTCCCATATAATTATTTCCTGGGAATGCCTCATGTGGGATGTAACAGTGTCATTGTTCTGCCTGTCAGTGGGAGCTTTGCAAATTTACTGCTGCCAGGAAGACACAAAACAAAACTCCTTTAGCCTAGGAGAAGGAAGATGGAATAAAGACAGTAAAAAACATCATTATACACATTGCTTAATCCTTCATTGAAAGAAGTCTTTTCCCATTCTCATTCTGATACACCAGTGTAGAGAGGTGTCAACTGAGCCAAACCAAAATGTGCAGAGACAAGGGTTTTGAATGGAAGCTTAGGCTCACTCTTTATTCAGCTATAATTTGAATCTTTTTAATTGTTAAAATTCATGTGACTAATGAAGCCACTGATGCTGTGACTCATCAGGTGAATAAACAGCTATGTAAATGAGTAGTCTAAAATTACTGTCTGTGTTATAGTCAACTCTCTCCTGAGCTCATACCAGAACATTTAGATAATTTCATAAGAACATCCCTGAAGTTCCAGATTTATGCCAAATAACAGTATGAGTTTGAGTGTATTTCTGAAGGGAAATATAAATACGCCATTTTTAAAAGGCCCAAGTAGCCTTAAGTAACTCAAATTAGTATCCACTTGCTTAACTGAAAAGCTACTAAGTTGAACTGCAGTAACAGCATCACATTATTTAAGATGTTTTAAGTTTTGACATGCCCATTAATTTTTCTAAGTGTGTGTTTCAGAAATTATTAACTAGTGCCTGATTCTCATTACTTTCCAGCACCAGAAAGCAAAGACTGAAACCTGTTAAAACCTCAGGCTGTTCAGCTCAAGGAAGGATTAGATCAGCTATTTTGTCAAGTCTGGAGAGCAACACCCTTCTTTCACAGCTTAAGATAAACTCTGTATGGAAAAGTGAATCTGCCTTAAATAGAGTCTTTTGTTTTTGGAGGTCAAACTGGCAAACTACCATTTTGAGGAGAGTTTCATGAAAAACATTTCATCTGCAACTCAGTCCAGAGGGTAGGCAGACATCGCAAGTGGTACTCATTGTATTAAATTTCAAAGATCGTATAACTTCTGTTAAGAAGTACCCCAACAGCAGTGCAATGTGTCATACCTACACATCCATTTTACTTGCAAAAAAGGTGTTGTCCAAAAACGCTTGAGTTCTCAAGAGTTCATAATGCACTGGATTTGATCAGTCAACCTCCAAAACTTTCTCTTACTCATCTTCCAGTAATACTGTCTCTTTCCTATTTATCACACTAGTCAGGAGATATTTTAGAATATAAAGTTGACATTAATTTTATATTCTTTAGAAATAAAAATCCTAAGTCAGTTGCATGAACTCTCCTGCAAGCTAACTGGTAGGCAATGTAGTAGTAATTTGTTGGCGCGACATCTGGCCTCGTATATCTAAATACCACCTCCTCTTTGGAAATTCTGCCCCTCATTAGTAAGACTGTAATTTATGAAGACATGTCCTTATGGAACCAAATTTAACACTGGCCTTAGCAAGCACACAATCATTTAAGAAGATGGACTCAGCACCTGCTTACTGAATATACCCCCTCAGTTGCAGCAGTGACCCAATCTATTCCAAGGGAAGTATCACAGAACTGAAACAGGTTATCTGATCTAGCTTCCTACTAATACAAGTTTGCTGTAATATCTCTTAGAGCTTGAGAAAATAAGGCAACCCAGACCTCACTCTTTCAGGGCTCTACTATATATCCATCAGAAATTGTATCAGTAATGTCCAACCTTTATCCACAGACAGAAAGGTCACTTATTTGATCATACCTATAAATTCATTTTCAAGAATGCTAATTAAGCAGAGACCTGCACCTTTCACTATTTTTTCCAGTCCTATTAGGCAAAACATTCTAGCTTATAGGAACTTGCAAGTAGAATAATTTGGGACCTTTGTATTGTCTTTTGCTTTTTCATTGTATTTTCCCTTTAACAGCCCAACAGTGTTAAAATCAACAGAGAAAGAACTTTCTGTTTCTGAAATGGATTTTTGTGTAGATGAGATAAGAGAAAGGTTTCCATCTCCTAAGAAAATGTACTAACCGTATCTGTCTTACAGTATCAGTAGCTGAAAATCTGTCTCTGCTCTTTCTAAGGAAAAACATAACTCTTGCTCCGCAGTGTCTCTATACTGCATTTTTTCCATCTGCTCTGAGTTATTAGCAAGGCTGTGAATCTGTTTTGCAGTAATTACAGATGTTTTCTGTGGTTTGTTTAATGAGAATTTCTAATTAAGAAATGGAAGCACTAAACCTGCAAAGCCAAGAATTCTAATACTACTATTAGAAATACTTCATTTGTAAAAATTTTTTCACATTTTTATCATGTCCAATAGCAGAGTTGCCTTTTTCTTTTTTTTAATGCAGTTCAGCCAAGAAAGGTGGTGAATTCTAATGTTTAGCCAGCTTATCATTCTTCAGGAAATAAGATTGGGAAGCTCATTTCAAAGAATCACAGAAAAACATCTCTGAGACAGATATTCCCCAACAGTAAATTCCATTACTTTTTCTCTAATAGGAAGGGCAGCTCAGGAAATCACATAGGTCAGTAATCATCAACTAAAGCAAGTCATTTATCCTTGGCGAAGGGGGCAGAACAACTGCCAGATGCATGAACCCTCTTGTATAGACTTTTATCTACATATTTTGGTCACATCTACAAAAGCTTCAAATACGTCTTTAATTTCATTCTGAGATGCCTTAATCTCAAATCTAAACATGAACATAGAAGCAGAATTTAGAAAATCAACACAGTAACAAGGACATGGTACACAATGTAGTAGCAAAGCCATTCACAAGAATCACAATGGTGTCATTTAATAAACTGTCCAGGTTAGTGCTTGTTCGCAAAAAAGCATTAGCAAGAAACCCACATGGCAAGCTATCCCAACAGTTTAAAAGTAATTTATCTCCATAAAAAGTGGTTTAGCTAGCATGTACTGGCTTTTTATTTAAAATGGCTTAATTTAGAGGACTGTGTTTGCAAGACTAGCATTACCTGAAGAAGGATGGAGAAACTCAATCCTCAAATTTCAACTTCTCTTCATTGTAGTGTTTTAAGAATGATTACTGTATCTTTGCCCCAGCTTCCCTTCCAACAGTGCCTCAGCAGCGACAGGTAGGCTGTCACCAGTCACCTACATGCATCAGCTCAAATCTAAATAGATCCTTTTGAGAGTGGCAACTGATTGATCCATAGGGAAGGATCTAGCAGCCAAGTCCAGCCTCTTTGGCCTGCATGCAAAGCACCCATAAGCGTAGGCTCGTGACAGTTTGTTATTTCTGATGCCACAGGGACCTGATTAGTGAGCTGAACCACAACAATTAGATGCAGCCATTCAAAAATATGATAATTACCACAATGTATTTTTTTAATATGTGCTAAATTTCAGTTAATTTTAATGATACGAAAAGTAGAAGGCACCTACGTTACTCTTACGAAGCCTAAGAAAAGACTATTTTTTAAAGGATTAATTTTAACTAATCTTTATTTATTTACAGATTTTCTGTAACATGATTCTCTTCTCAAAAATTGTTGTCAATTTGGGTGACTGTGCTATAACATTCACAAACAAGTTTTGTTTTTTGCTATAGGTGCCAAATGTAATTTAGTCTAAACTTAAGAGTAGTTTCTTCCTATCAGTAAGTTGAAACACCTGCACACCTCTATCCCCTACATTAAACCAACTATCCATTAAGTGTCCTGGCCTGACATCTTTGCCCTACTCACCATGTAACGACAATGACACACCAAATGCCTGCACGCTGTACTGTTTATGAGGCATCGAATATGGTACATGAAGATACTGTACTAATTACCTCTGTATATCTTTGTGCAAAGCAGCACTGTACAACACACCTGCAACACTTTCTGCTTACCTGTTACCATTCTTAAAAGTTACTATTTTATTAATATCGATATAAAACAAACTAGTGTTTAATAAAACAATAATGAACACTGTTTTCACCTATAACAGCTAGGCACAACAAAACAGATAAATGCCTATGACCAGAACCACGTTTTAATGAACTGTAGCAGCATCACTTAATGATTGTAGCAAGATACTGGGAATTGCTGGATTATAGCTGCATCTCTGACTTAGTGAGGCCTCAAGCAGGTCATTAAGATGCTGTAATTTAGGCAATGAAAAAAAAATAAAACAACCAAGACCTCAAATTAGTGGATATAAATGAAGTGGGGTTTTTTTAAAATGTTTGCCTTGATCTTTGTGCTTCTGTTGTGTGTACACAAGTCTAATGATCCATCTTTAGTACCATATCTTGACATTCTGTGGAGATTACTTAATGACTGCACAGCTCTTTGAAGATAGATATATTACATATATATTATTATTTTTATATATATATATATATCTCATATTATTATATATAGAGAGAGCTTCTCTGATGAAAGGGCTTCAACAAGTACAAAATTTCAGGTTGTTGTTAGTCCAACATGCAAGAAGGCAAGATGACGAAGTAAAATGAGACTATGGGAGAAAGGAAACAGCTTCATTTATCAGGCATCTGGGATATGTAGGTAAATAATACTGAAATAAAAAAAAGTTTAAAAATTATGAGATAACCATACTGGTCTGAGAAATGCATGTGTTGTCTAGAAGTTTTCCATGGAAATCCTCAGGCAAATCTTCAAGGAGTGTCAGTTACTATAGTTTTATAATACAGCTCTGGCAGTTCATTCTAGCTAAGGATTGGTTTTACATGTTGACAACAGACTATTTTCGTCTCCTCCCTCCTTGCCCTACGTACTCCTGGGACACAGAAATGGTAGGCAGATCCATAGACTCCTATTTACAAGAGCTGTGGATTAGATTCCCATTAAAATCAGCAGCAAAACTCTTTGGGCCCAATTTAATTTAAAAAACAAGCAAAAAAAGCCCTATAGTAGCAGCTAGGTGGTAATAGGGTTTCAGAAAATTTGTAATTATGTGGGTGACACACAGTTTGATGAGAGTTCTGTAGATATTAATCATTTTTTATAATGTAAAAAGTAATCAGAAGGGCAAAAGTCAACAAAAATTTTACTCAGTTGAAAAAAAGGCCCACCTCAACAACCCAGAAGTAGTGTCAAATGCTGTGTGAGTCCCTGTGTTTCTGAGGCATATGCTAAAATTCAGGTGTATAAAGTAATACTAAAAAAAAATACTAGCCAGGTTAAATGCCTGTCCTCTCCTTTAGCCCCGAGTGTTCAGTTCCAGCTCTCCACTCTCTCTGTTGCATGGGTACAGTTGTTTATGGGGGTTGAGCTGTAAATTGAATCTTTAGATCTAGTTAAAAATAGCCCTCTGGCTTTGTCATCAAAACCAGTACCTCCCAGAAATACATCCTTATGGTATGGCTACAAATTACAATTATTTTGTCAGGAAACAGTTTTAAAAATAATCTGGGTGGTTATTTTTTAAAGGACATTTAACAGATGTTGTTTGAAGTGTGGTCATATACACCATTTAATTAGTAACTGAGAGGGAGGAAACTTTCTGGAGGTGGGGTTGTAACAAAGACTGGGGCAAGTCCCAAACACCCACTGAAAGAATTGTAATGCAAGCATAAATTATAAACTGGACTAGATGTTACAAGATGTTAGATTCCTAAATTGCTGCTCAGAGACCTAGACATTTCATCACCACTACATCCATTCCACCCTCTAGCAATTTTACTATCATTGTATATATGGACAGATGCAAATGTTTGATATTCCATCATTGTTAGATTGTACTTTAAAGACACTTTAGAGATTGAATGAAGGGGCCTACACTATTACCAGTTTAGTCGCACTCAATGACATTTAATAGATAAAATAAGACTTTTTAATACCAATCTCACCTGCCATAGGGTCAGCACCTGGTGATAATATAAAAATCAAAGGGGAACAACAATTTGAATCACTGTAACTTTTTCCAAGATCAAAAGTAGGCGGAATGTTCTTCCCATATTTTCCACAATGAACTCCTGCACTGCTGGAATAATTTTGTCAGGTCTGAAACATCTGAGAATCACCATGCGATCTAACCCAGTCAGTGTGCTCCGTGCATCTGGGAAGGCTTCTTCATGGGGCTTTACAGAGTCATATATTAGTTTCCACTTTGAAAAATTCTCTCTTACATGTTCCATTAGTCCATGGAGGTTTGTCAGACTAGACGCATGTACAAGCTTAGCCCATGACTTGTCAGACAATCAGTCTGGAGCTGGATTGGGGTGAGGATTATCAAGAGCAACACCTCCTGGGAGCAGGAAATGTCAAACTGCATCATCTATTTGGTCTTTTCCCTTCATAATGCGTACTGTCAGAAGGAAGGAGAATAACAGCTTATCCTTTTCAAACAGTGAACGACAGACATTATTATAGATGCTTATTGTGAAATGCTCAGTTATATTTTTAATTCTCTCTTCTAGATCTTCACTCTTTTTGCTTTTAGCAATAGATTGAACATACAAGTTAATGAACCAAATCGATGAATACTTGTACATAGGTTCAATGTTTGCCAGATCAGAGATGCAGAAGACGACGACAGCTGAATAAACAGCAACTGGCTTAATACCCCATACGAGTAGAATCTATTTGCATCTCAGTTACAGAGGCAATTTTTTGCTTTTCAGAGATTTCTTCAGATAACTCTTTGGATGAAGACAAAATGTTAATTGCTGTTTCATCTTCTAAGATGTTTCCTTCTGAATGGGAAAGGATCTCCAGGATTTTATCTTCTATTTCCTTTAGTTGTTTCTTGTTGGCTGCACTTTCTATAATCAGTTTATTTTTCTTTTCTTCTAGCTCAGGCTTTTCCTCTGCAGCTACAATTCCAAGAAGTTGGTCCTGAAGACCCAAAGGTGTAATCAAGAAGTTGAGTAGACAAACTTTCACAGCCACTTCAGTAAGATAATGAGGATTTCTTAAACGAGTTGTCATGTAAAACCTGAAATCTCTTGGATATTCAAGTATGTTTTCCCCTAATTTCAGATCTCAGTAATTATCTAACTTATTGATCACTGACATTTCCAACTAGTTAAAAAAATACTGAGAAATCCTGAAGCTTCCCATGAGAAATTCTGTGCTACAGACATCTGGCTATGGCAGTATGTCTTAGCCTAATAAGGCTTCATGCAGCACTATGTCAAATTACCTCAGCTAACTCTAAACGAACTGTCTTCGGCCTGGAAACAGTGTAATCTCTTTAGTCAATCTGTTAAGAAGGAGAATGTAGTACAGAAGAGCTATACAGCTTTTCCGATGTGAACTAGAAAGGGAAGCTATGCAGTGCTGTGAGATACAGCCACACTCCAAACAGCCAAAATTTACCTTGTTTATATGAGGAACATCTCATTCATCTTCTCTTGCAACTTTGTAACTTTAAAAGCTTGGATCATACCATTAACACACCATCACAACTGCCATTTATTTGGAAAGACTTGGAACCCATCATGCTCCAGGCTTGTGCCCTGGTACACTACCTTAATAGCTTTAGCAACAGCTGCTGCTTCATTCGCCTCTTTTTCATCTGCTGACACTAGTTCCTTCTTTGCATCTACTTCGGTTGTTTCCTTTTCAATCTTGATCATAATTTTGTCTGTTTCTGCAGAAGTTTGAATCAGTTCAGGCTGAAGATCAGTCAGTTCTTTCTGCATCTCTGCAACCTGAAGAACATAAGAGGAAATCAAGAAGAAATGCGTGTAAACATTGCATACATTTCACATCTTGATGTCTCAGGAAGAAAGATCAGAAGACATAATATGAATACAATCTAAACAGGAACATTTGATCTAATAATTATTTAAAAAGTTCTCTAGCCTATTTTTACTAAGAGGTGTTTTGTTCAACTGAATAGATTTTTAAAGGATTTTTTTGATCATCCATGCAATACACTTGCTTTTTTATCATCCACTTGATTTCAATAATGAGAAATAATTTGTCAGTGTCAGTTGATGGAATCCCAAATAATCCTTTATTGCACAGGTGGAAAACAAAATCCAAAAGAAACTTGGAAGGAAATGCAGAATTAGTGCCAGCAACAGCTGCAAACTGGATGTTCTTCATCCAGCAAGTATCTGGAAGCCTCTTTACTTTGTATCTTGGAAAGATCAATCCCTGGATCTCTTGGGTAGAAAAAGGGGGTTATTTACCTGGAGCCTGATCAATTTCCTACTGGTAATCTACTCAGGAATTCATGTTTATTATTGTCTTAAAACATTCTTGAACTGCTCCCCTATTTTGAAAGGGTAACAGGCACAAGGATGCTGAGGCATGGCTTTTCCATATAAGGTTTTGAGAAAACAGTGAAATTTGTAAGGTTTATTCCTTCAACATTTAATGAGTACCATCAATTTCATTTAGCTTTCTATTAAGTGCTATAATCTGAACTTACACATCAAAGTTTCTTGAAATTACTCAGCATTAATCTAAATTTTCCTGCTGGCTTTCTATAGAAAATGATCAATAGAATCATGAACATAGTGAAGAGAGAATTTAATAAGATTTATTTTTATAAGTTTTAATCAGCTTATACAGACCTCATACTAAAGTATGCATATGGTACATATTCAGTGTTTTCATGTGAAACTCACTTGTGAAGATGCAAAGTCAAGTTTTTGAAGTCCAATAAGATAATGAATTCTCATCATGTCAACTTCTTGCCTTTTGCTACTGAGCAGTGTCTTAAAGGTAAGAATCAATTTTAGGTATGACGTTGGTGTCACATAGTTGTGTCTTTGCAGTGTAGCATAATAGCTGATGGAGAGCTCTCTCACACTTCCTTGGAAATATTTGCACATTGACACAACCCTAGAGAAAATTTTTCCACATTACTATGAAAATAAAATCTGTCTTTATGTTAATTATGAGGAAATAACTCCAATCTTATAAAATTATATTAGTCTTAGTGAAGGCAGAATTGTTTCTTCCCCATTATAAGAAATATCTTAGACCTCTTTAAAAGAGTGGCCTGATTTTCAGAAACATCAGAGATATATATATCTGTCTTTGACTTGCACTGATATCCCAGAGTTGCCTTAAACTTTGTCCATTTATAAGCATAGTTTCCTTATCAAGTATGTTGGGGGCATGAGGAGGAACATTAAAATCATACTCTTTTCTAATGTCATCTTCAAGTTCCACATCTTCTAAAAACTTGTTAGCAACCATTTCCAAAGCATCTGTAGGCCAGGTTTGGAACCAATCAATTGTGCAGCAGTTTATCAGTGAAGGGAACATCCGTAATCTATTCCAAAATTAATCTCCAATAGGACTCATGGCTAGAAAAAAAAAATCATGACTGTTACCTAAGTTTGTTCACAGGAAGCAGAAAAAAAAATGAGCCTAAGAAAAAACATTCTAAGAAATAACACATTGTATACAGACCTAAGACAATATGCAAATTTTTCTTCACCCTTTCAATGAAGAAATTGTACATAGCAAGGGGAGTAGCTTCAATTTTCCTGTTCTCCATCCTTGCTGCAGCTTGCATTTTCTCAACAATTTCAGCTTTCTCATCTGCTGCAAAGATAGTGGGCACATCACCAGTATTCAAAAGCATGTTTATATCTTCTGCAAATGATTCATCCTTTACTTGATTATTGCAGAACAAAAAGGACACATTTTTGTTACCTACACCTGCTTGTAGCATGACTCGTTTAACATCATCTTTCCATTCATAGATTCCATAGGACTTTGTAATTTCAATTTGAAAGAGTTCAAAGTTATTCATGTAGGTGGCTAGCTTGGTAGCACTTTGTTGACCACTCCCACCAACTCCCACCAACAACAGATGTCCATTATCCTGTTTCAACACCCTGCATATCCTTGAGATATGCTCAATAGCAAACTTGAACATGACTAAGGACATTGGTGCTTTGCTGATATTGTTGTATTCCTCAAGGTAGCGTTCCATCACAGTTGTCAGTTGATCTAAGTCTGTGATTTCATCATACACTTTTTCATTAGTGTCTGGCATCAAATAATCTCCAAAGAACAAGCTGCGAATATTATTATCAGAGATTTCTCCAGTAGGTGAGAGATGACTCAGTACCTAGAGAAAAGACAAGAATCAACAGATAATTCAAATTATTAGAGACTTATTTTCCTTAAAGTCATTATCATTCTTATCTACATAGTAATAATACTGTGGGAAGCACTGTTTCCCAGCTATTCTAGTTATTATTTTAGCCTGAAAAAAACCAACAAAACACCCCAACTACCTAAATGGGAAATGTGCTGTAGGTTGACATGCAAACTGCATCCACATATGCATATCTCACAGAGAGATTCTGCTGTCATACATAGGACAAGTTCCCAAAAGGTTTCTCAGAAAAGGACCCATCCATTGGCCTATCCAAATACTAATTTAAGCAAAAGCACAGATAAATATTGTGTAAGACGTTTATTCCACATAGTCCTCTGTACCAACACATAATACTTTAGAAGTTATTAATTGTTCTGATATGAATTATGTATTTATGTAATTAATAATTAACAGGGAATTGTCCCTTCCAACTCCTAACATTCTGTGATTAACCTCACTAAGAATACCTATAATACACAATACAAATAGAAGACCATCCATACTTTTTCAATGCACTGACAGAAATAATTCAAAAAGTGACCAGTACTGATGTAATCTCAGTGTTTTAAGTACATCTGAAAATGCATCAGTCTCATTCTTGGACCCAGTACATTACCCGAAAATACCTTATCAAAGCTCTGCTTGAAGCTATTTGATGTTGCTGCTTGTACCATCTGAAAGAATACCTTCCTGTCCTCCTCCTCAACTAAGCGATCACAGAAAACTCGGTAAACCTCATGAATCCAAAGTCTGATCAGTTTATCTCCATCCTAAAAATGTAAATACAAGAAAATGGGTAAATATAGCTCAGGCAGGATTTGTTTAAAAACAAAATGACATAAATGTCCATCTGGACCCTGCTGTATCTTGTACTAAACTCAGTGGGAATTTTCCAATTCCAAGCTATTCAGCACATGGCTCAGCATCTGCTAACTTAACTGGCTTCCTCACCTAGTTACCATCTTGCCTTCCTGCCAATACAAACTGGGACTCTTATGTCAAAGCATTTTTCTCTATTGCATCAAATCTGCACACTCTTCCAACATAAAGCAAAGAACACATCTTTCAAAGATATGGCTCATGGGCTCTAACCCAAGCCCTGCGCAAAACTTTTGCTGGCTAAGATTTCACCTGAATAGCTTGCAGCCATTTTGTTCTGTTTCTGCACCCAAAACATTCCCCCAACAGAAATAAAACCTTTAGTACTCCTTTAACCTGACATTTGACTGAAAATGGATGGAAAAAGTAGAAGGATGAAAATCATATACATCCATCAGTGCTAATTTGTAGTTTGTGACAACAGGCAAACTCGGGGCTAAATTATTCAGGCTTGTTTACTGATGCGCTTGCCATTTGAAAGACAGATACTGAGTCTTTTCCCATGTTTGTTTGCAAGTCCAAGAGAAGGAACTGTCTGACTTGATGTACAAGCCTCAACAAATGGGCCTTGGATTTCTGAGCCCAACTGTAATACATGTAAAGAATATTAATAAAAATGAAAGCTGTCTTTTTCAGATATAGACAGAAAACATAGAGCAAGGTATTCAGGGGCCTATCCTGATTTTAAAGGTTCTAAACCTATTGAAATCATAGTTCATGAATTTTGAGATGTTTACTTATTGATACAATAAAAATAATTTACTTTTTCCATTGCTTTTTCTTACAGCAACATAATTAAACTACAACTGACCTGCAAACGAGTGTGTGCACAAAGCAGCACTCCTTTAATAACCCTAGAAAAATCCCATAGATTAAAGACATAGTGGGATTTTGAAGGAGTTGAGAGAAAACTCTCAATCGCCATTTTATAAATCACCATTGTCGCTTGGACCATCATCTTACCTAGCCTTAAGAAGGCAAAGGGATACAATTTTAAGTTCTGCAGATAAATTGCAGAAGAAAAGATGACAAAGTTGTTACAAGAAGTATATCACATTACCTTACAGAGACTCAAAGCCTTTGCTGAAGTGTCAATCAGCAATTGCAGTAAAAATCTTGGTTAATACGTCATCATCAAAAGAACAGATAGATACAATATTCAAGTGCCATGTGAAGCGTCCTGTCATACACACAAAAAAGATAAGGTTTAGGAATACCCAAGCATTTTTCCGCCTTTCAGCTAGCATTTTCTAGGACTGACTGTCACGCAAACAACAACAGCTGAATATGGCTCCAGCTCCATGATTTTGTTTCTGGCAAATTTCTGCCCCAGCAGTGATGCAAAAGAATATAAGCTGTTTCACATTTTACGTCAGTATTTCACTTTCTCCATTACAAGAAGGCCACTATCATCCCAATTTAAATTTCAACTCACATAAAGCCCTGTTGATCATGATCTGACACAGTAAAACTTTACAAAAGCAATTATCTTGTTATTTGCTTTAATCTAAAAATCAGTCTATACACTAGTAAATTTTACAAATTTAGCTGTATCAGAATAGTTGTTTTAATAAAGCTACCTCAGAACACATACAGTTATATCTGTATTAGTGTGTTTATATCAAGCAAAGTAGCATAAAATGTCTTATAACTGTGCAGCTGTAGCTGCATTAGGGCTTCTACTGACATGACTTTTTCATTAGAAAATATTACCTCCCTTACAGTGGTATGACAGACTTGCAGGCAACATGGTTGTAAGTAAATGCAGGCAGCCTATCTTAGCAGCAGGAGACAGAATTTCAGACAAGAATTGCCAAAGAGACTTGGCAAGATGTATTCCCTTCCCTTTTCAAATAACAGAAAGTAGAAATTGTGCCCAGTTCTCCAATTTTAGAATTACTTTCATCATTCTTAATATTGTTTCTAATCTTGATTAAACTCTGCCTGGAAAAGGTACAGATTTGACCTTGAGCTTACAGACTTCTGTTTGGCAAGACCCAGCCAGTGAATGTATCTGTAGATTTACAATAGATAAATGTAGAATTTGTTATTGGCAAAACTAAACCTGCCTCTTAACTTCAGCCAATTAGATAATTTCTTGCTATATTAACGTATTTCCTACCTGTAATACCATTCCTGCCTCCCCCAGGTGGTTCCATAGCTGAAACAAGCTGCACATCTATGAGATTAATCTTGGATATATCTTTCCTGTCATACCAGTGACCATGATCAATCCATCATCTGAGAAGCTCAGTAGGTGGCTGGGCTCCATACACTTCCTTTGCTGGCATGTTTAGGTCATCTGTGGGGAACATAGATATTGAATAACAAACCTTCAGTGTTCAGGAATTATAGTTTTCTTTCAAAGCCATGAAGGAAAAAGAACTGAATCAGATGTTGTATTATTCTTGCTTCCCATTAAACAAACCAGATTCAAATGACATTATATTTCACAGGCATACTTAGGGGTGACGGTTTAACTTAGCATGGTTGGTGATTTTGTTTCATTTTACTTCACACTGCAACACTATGAACTATTCTGAAGATAACCACCACTTCAACAGTTAAGACACCTTTCAGCAGGGGGCAGTCCTAATCCTTCTTTGGATGTCTGAAAAAAACCAGCACTGAGGCAATCCAAAATTACTAGTCTCAGTGAATCACTTTCTTTGCCTAGAGCCAGAATCTCAATTATATAAATACCCTGAAAAACCTGTCTTACCCACATATATTATAGCTTTTTTCCCTGAAGGGGGCCCAAATAATCCTTTTCTTCTTCTGTCCAGCTTAGACATAATAATATCCTGGGTTTGGTTACCAGAGGTTCTTGCAGAGAAGTTGATGAAGCTTGGGAAGTATGTTAGCTTTGGAAGCTGTAGTAGAAAACTGTTTGTTATAGCTGATTTCCCAGTGCCAGTGGGACCCACAAAAAGCAAAGGGATATTATGCTCCACATATGTTTTAAGAAAAAACACTTGTCTAGCAGTTTCCATTGTCGGAATGATTAGCTCAGATACCTGTTACACAGGAAATTAAAATAACACATGTGAAAATCAAACATCTAATACCTTAATCCACATGAATAGTTACAAGTAGCTACAGGAAGCCTGCAAGACAAATCCATTTTAAAAAATTATTTTCTCTGAAAACCTAGGCTATAACAAGGTTCTGGCAGATAGTATGGTCCCAGTTCTTATTCAGTGTTTATACATTAAATAACACTACTAATATTATCTATCGTATGGTTCATAGACACTACGTAAAGCCAGGAGGAGAACTGAATGGTTAACTATGACTTAATTCTGTTCCCCTACTGTGCAAAGGAAAGGAAGAGTGTTATGGAAATTTCTTTCTCTTCCTCATCTTCCACTTACCATTAGCAGCTGTGCACTAGATAACAAGAAAAGATTTTAGATAGCAGAATGAAATGTAATCTTGCTTCTTGCGTACTTAATAGACAAGACAGTTGGAACTACAATAGAATGAAAAGCTGAACAAACAACAATTAAGTTATCTTGATATTTCATTTGCAGACTAGGTACTTTTTACAGATTTCTGCTGTGCTCCACATTTCCTTGCGTTCATAGCTGCCATCAGAATGTGAGTGCCCCTATTTGGAAATGGAGGGGATTCGAGACTCAGTACTACTCTCCATATCCCAAAGAAGTACCAAGACTCTTCGCTTGCTTTTTCTGATTAACTCATACTATAATATCATTATATCAACTACAGAAAACAACAATGAAGGAATGGAAATTCAGGCTTTGGACTTTTCCTATGTTTTCCCCAACATCAGATGCTATTACAGAGGCAAAAGCAGAACCAACAGCCAACCTCAGGGCTCTATATTCATCTGCAGTACTGAACTTTAAATATTGATGGTACCAAAATTAAGACATAAGCGTGAAAAGGAGCCAACAGAGATTAATGAAATGTTGCAGTTCAAACATTAAACAGCCTAATATAGTAGAATCAGAGCTAGCTAAGGTAGTTGATTTACACCTCTAAATTATATAGCAAAATAATTATTTTGTATAATGAAATATATCAATGTGAACCTTAGCCCCTGGGGAGATAACTTGCTCTTCTTTTGTAATGTACTCTGTCCACATGTGCCACTGCCCACTGCCATGCTTGTGAAAATACAAGTCATAAACACTCCCTGTTAACTGAAAAATACAACATAGGAAAACCCACTGATTAAAGTATAAAAATAACTGTAATAATTTTAGTGCGAGACATCCAACACTGTGAGATAATGAAGGCTTTCTACTACATAAGATACCCTCCCTCTCCCCCCGCCGTTATCATCACAATATTATTTTAGGTCAGATTCAGCTACATTGCTTGAGTACAGTATGAGGCATATGCTACTCCTGCTTAAAAGAGCCAGGAAAGAACACCCAACTGTGCAGCTCAAGGCTTGGCAGATGGTGGCTCTGCTGCAAACTTAACATCTGCTAGGCACTCTATTCTCCCCTACAGTACTGAATTTTCTTATTGCCTTATAAAAAGTCAGGCAAGTACAGTTATGAAGAAGCACCTTTTTCTGGGAAGACGTTTCTGGTAAGCTTCACATTTTTAGGGTGTGGGTTTTCACCAACCACTTCCAGTAGCAAGTTGCAGTAAAACAAATCAAATTTCTTTCTGCTGTCTGCATTGATGATCCCACCAATAGTCCAAACCAAAGCAAAAAGGAAGAGCCCCCGCAGCCACAACATGATCTGCTGACTAGACGTGCTTTCCTTCTCCTCTTCCCCAGATTCCTCTATTTCATCTAAAACATATTTTTAACTTTAATTCAATTACAGTAATAACCATGAATTCCAATTCAAATTTTTTTTCAAAAGCATTCTGAGATAAAGTTGGAGTATTGTCTTCAGTGGAACAAAGCTAGCCTACAGAGTGAGGATCTTTTTTGTCTAAAATACTGTTTTCAAATAAAAATAAATGAGACAAAAATATTTACAAAGGGTCCTCATTCTTTTCTTCAAATGCTAGCAAACAGCAAACAAAACACATGGAATATACTCAAAAGACCATGTTCAGTTTTGTAATCACACCAGTGTCCAAATGTGAAAGCACTGTATGTTAGTCAAAGCACTATTATTAATACTGGTCAGTGAGAAAGGACTTGTGTCATGTGATCCCAACAGTAAAGGAATTCCTTCCTTTGGTATTTCCTTGCATCTGATAACATGCATCTTGTTATGGGACACAGCAAGAGAAACAAAAATTGAAATAAAAATAAAAAGGCTTAAGGTACTTACCAAGCAGACAAGTAAAGAATCTCATCAAGCTGTAACTCAGATGAAGAGAGGATGTTTGTATAATGGCTTTGCAATGAAGGTGAATAAAGTCTAAACAGGGCTGGACTAGCCCCATGAACATGTCATTGACGGGCCAGGAGTAAAGGAAGTGTCTTTAAAGCAATGCAAGAGATACCACATTTCCCACTATCCTTCAATTCTCTCTCAATAAAACACAAGGCATCAGAAATTCTCTAAGTTGGCAGAGGAAAGATTAGGAAAGGACCCATGTAAGGCAGTACTGTAGCTATCACAAAGTCTCACCATCATCTGATAGTGAACACAAGTTTCTTCTGCCCTGGAGCATTTCTCAAACTAAACTGTAGATGTCTTAGACAGAATAAGGATGAGTTCCGAAAATGCTGTCTTCCAGTACTTCCCACATTGCATTTCTAGTACTCATGGCATCTCCAGCTCTTGATGCACTTTCATTGCAACAAGATGTGACATTCATCACTACAAAATAATTTACAACACCTTCTAAGAGATCTAGGACCCCCTAGATGAAAGACCTTCAAAAACTTTGAATCTGCATGCCTGCCTTCAAGTTGGCAAACTGGGAACATCACATAAGAGTTAATCTTCTAAATTAGACTTATGTTAAAAAATTAAGCCTCGCACCAGCTCTTGGTGTTCTTCTTGCAGGTTTGGAGGCAGTGTATTCATGTAGAAATCCTTCAGGGGCTTCCAACCTAACTGCTGCGGATCCATATAGATCATACCACACCTGGGAAGAACAAACAACTATGGTATAGGAATAGATGCGCAAGATGGGACAGTTCAAGTTCAAATGCTTTCACATTACCTGCTGACAGTTGCGGGAGATGCCTGCTCTAAGTCTGCTGGTTCGAAGATTAAACTCATTTTTTAATTCATCTGAATTATTTCACCACTCACTAAGCATAGCTAGAAAAAAAGCATCACATAAACATGATCTAGTTATGTCAGTGCTGACCATCCAGTCAAAGAAATGTCTGTCACGGAATCACTGAACATTCTACTTACTGTCACTCCTCATTCACTCATTCATGTTCTCATAACACATGGTATTTTCTGATGTAATTTCAACTTTTCCACACGTTACTGTAATGGGTTGCAGAGACACAGAGAATAGTGTTCTATCTTAAAATAACTCTGCAAGGAAAAGCAGTTGTGACCTGCAGCTTTTTTGAGTCAATTTATTCACTAAGTAATTTAAGCAAGTCCAGTTTTTAGTTACAGAACTGAGTTTACTTATTTCACCCTCCTAAATGGGTTCATGAAAAAGCCTCAGTGAGCAACCTCTTTTCAATAAAGTAGGAGGAAGACAAGGTCTCTAGGGAGAAGTAACAGCTTAAGATCATCTACTAAACAAACTCATATAATTGTGGGAAAAGCAATGCTTTTAAGCGCATCAGCTTTTCCTGAGTCTCACACCTCCTTTGACTATCATGGTAACAATATTGCTACTACTAAAATAAAATATGTATATTCAAGGACAAGGTTACTGGCAAAAATTATGCTACCTTTTTATTACCATCCAGCACAGTGTTCATGTTCTCTATCCAAACTGCATCCACTGGGCCATCAAAAATAATCCACTTCTGATCCTCTGCAGTAGAAGATGCTTGTTCTCTGAAAACATTTGTAAGAACTCCATCTGACCACTCATGGCTTACAGGATCAAAACTGCCATACAACTGTCCCATAGTAATTGCTTTGGAATTAATAACTGTGTATTCAGTTCCATGGATTTTGCTGTGGAAAAAGATTAACAGATGAGCTTCAGAATTTTATAAGTTTGTTTCATTCAACAACTGAACAAGAAGATTCCTGAGGATCCTACTTTAGCTGCCCAAGAATAATATAAGAACTTCCATTATTTGTAGAAGGAAAGGACAAAGTCCTACGTGCAAAAGCACATGAAAAAAAGAAAAAGCAGAGCAGAACAGATTTTATGCTCGTGAGAGCTACTTACGATCTCCCTATCAGAGGTAGTTTTTTCAAAAGTATTATGCACAAATACAATGCTTAACAAAATACATAAAAGTATAAACACATTAGTATGTTTTACTATTCCAGCAAATGCAGACAAAAGTACTTCCAGACAAGAGTGGTTCAATGAATAGAAACTAGAAAATAGAATAAAGGACAATTAACAACCTGGGCATATCTCTGTGAAGGAAAAACATTTGTCACAGAATTAACTTCATTTAGTGAGAATTTTGTGGCTGACGAATGTTACCTGCACAGAAATTGCCAAGAGCTCCCGCTAGCACTTTGTATGCACAGGTCTTCCCACTCAAAGGATCTCCAACAATCATGAAACCATGGTGCACCATCATCATTTCATATACCTGTACCAATGACAAGAGACTGACTCTTTACAGAGCACAAAAGTAAGCATTATATGTATGAAATGAGAGGTATCTCTCCTGCACTCAGATGCAACAGGACAAAATGTCAGCCAAACATCTGCACTCTATTAAGACTGACTGAAGCATTAACCAAAATCAGAAGGCAGTCATATTATTATGGCAATTCTCACTGACATAATTTAAGAAGTCCTTGCCCACAGATACCCTTACTTTCTCCTTGCTAAAGGCCATCCCTCATCTCTAATAGCATAATTGTACAGGCTGTGAGCACACTAATCAGATACTACAGATCACAGCCCAGCATAAATGTCTAAACTGAAATCAATGGTTACCAGTGGAGCTAACACAAAGGAATTGAAACTACAGTTCTGGAGATCTGTCATATGACTTGTCGCACAGAGGCTGTCTTTGGACTGCAAAGATGGTAACTTCTTCAGTCACCCAACAAGATCTTGCCAGAACTCAGGTCACAGCCTTCAAACAGAACACCTACAGGCAGACCTGGAAGAAGAAGCCCTAAAAAGGTTTTTGGTTTTTTTTAAATCTCAGTTTAAGGTTGATATTTTAATTTAAGCTGTTTTATCTTAAATTCCTAACCAGTTAATATTGCCTCTATTTATATAAAAGATAAAGCATGGTTTGCAAAGCAGCAAAAGCCAAGTCTGAACATAAGCCATAAAGTCTGAACTGCTGTTGGAGGGGCCTCTCACGATCCTGTCCCAGGCCATGCATTTTTGCCCTTGCCGTTACACTGTCACTAAATTGTGCAACTCACAAGAAAACAAAAAACCCCAAAAACAACCAAAGAAACAAAAACCTTAAGCATTCTTTAAAAGGTCACTAATACTAATAAATGAGAGACAACGAGAACATAGAGCTGGAGGTGAAGCATAAGCAAGGGTGAGAAATGTCACTGCTTTCAGTACTTCTCAAGGAGACTGTGAGCGGAACCGGGAACAGAGCCTGTCCGAGTCTAGAGTTCTGTTCACTAGGATGTACTGCCTCAGCAAGCAAGAAATTCAGTTTAATACTCTATCCTGCACCAGAAGACTTAAGATGTGGCTGCACACATGAGCTGCTTCACAGGCTGGCTGAATGAAAAAATCACTACCAACAAAGCAGGCTTTTGCTCCATGATTTTTACATGGCAAAAATATGCTGTTTGTAATATTCTATTAATTGATCATGGAAACCATTAGCTCTTCATTTATGACACAGGCAGTGAATGAAGAATGTTTCCACTCTCACACTTTTTTTCCCCAGAAGTAAGTATGTGAAAATAAACCTGAATAATTTTTCCAATGAACCATGGAACTGGTTGAAGACCCATTTTTTTATATTTTCAGTCAGTGCCTGGACAAACAGGTCATAGTCAGGTGTAGGAGTAACCAACCCAGGAAACAGGTCAGATATAATGCCCTGTTAAGGAAAGACAGAATAGAACAGTATTTAAACACAGACTACAAAAAGGGAAAATTTCCAAAGCATGAAAATCTACAAGTAAAATAACATTCATACAGTTAACAGGAGCTTAGAGGAAATGTCCTCAGCTGGACAAAACTACCTTCTCAGCAAACCATAGCCGTGAAAGTATTCTGTATGCATGAGACAGAAATGAGTGCCTGAACTTTTCATACACACATTGATACTGTAAGAGGAAGCTTAACCTTCTTCAAATTTGCCTCAAAAAGTATTACTGGAAAGGATGTGAAAGTGGTTGAAAGAATTTCAGTGATTAAATAGAAGGGTAAGCGTTCTGAAATTTCAGAGTAATGAATCTGTTTGTGATTGTACCTTAGCTTTTAGGTCTTTCATACTGATTGCTCTGTAGCTTAATATAGTCTTTATTTACTATTAAAGCAGCATGCAAACAGAAACATGATTTTCAATCTGACTTCAAAGTTCTAATTGACCATAATTTAGTTGTTCACATCTCTTTTGCAGCACAAAACCAGAATGCAAACTTCAAAATATGGTTTCCATGAATTAAACAGCACAAAGTGACTTTTAGCACGATATTTTATAAAACATCCAGATCATCATTCAGATTGAACTGAAATAACTCTACACTGATATGGCAGCATGCAGATCAAACTGTTCTAAATCAAGATAATGACCTCTTTCTGTAAGTTCTTATAATGGACCTCATCATCACAAAACTTAAACAAATCAACCTGATAGCTTACCTGAAACAATGGCACATCCTGTGCCAAGAATTTGGCCAAGTCAACATCCAGCAATGCCCGAAATAACAATACGCTTTCATTTTCAGCTGGGTATGTCAGTTTTAAGTTTCCTGCTGCTGTCAGGACAGATTTAACAGCACGCATTCTATAATCATAATGATGCTGAGATGCTCAGAGCACAAACAGTAAGTGGCAACAATTTTCTGGGCAAGACAGTGGATATTAAAATATCACATGCAGAATGAAAATATCACACCACACAAGGAAAATAATTTAAGTACCTATATACATAAAGTAACTGCAGTAATTATAAGACATATCAGCTGATAAGATGGCCCAAAACACCTAGGAAGCAAAACTGTAGATTGTGCCATGACAGAGAAAGTGTGTGCCATTTTGAAATTCTGTTTGGTAGTATGATACATTTTCCAAATGATCCTGTGTAGAGGTGCATATGCATCAAAAGGAAGTGGTAAATGAGAACTGATGATAAAACAGGAGATTAAAAAGTACTTTCTGTAAAAACAGAACATGGACAGCCTTCCAGAATTACATGCCTCAAACACGCATACATGACTTATAGAGCAATGAGGTATATCAGACTCAGCTGAGGGGGAAAATTCAGCATATCTTACCTCTGAGAGTCCAAAAATCCCATTGAAGAAAGTGAAATTTCTCCAATCAAAGCATAATCTGGAACCATCACGGCAACTGTCCGGAACAGTGCCTGTAAGAACAAAAAGTAAGATATAAGCTTGGACTATGGAATATGGTAATAACTTGCACTTGTTTTGTAAGAATAGTATCTCTCCATAACTTCATGAACTTTTATACTCTGTATTCCATTTTCATGACTTCAGGAATCATCTGAAATGAATGAAATTGCATTAGAATTGTTACTAGATTACTAGAACTGTGATCTTATCAAGAGGTTCAAGAGGTCTGTGGTTAAGCACTGTAGGACCAAACGTTAAGAAAGAGTCACAATCCTAAAGAAGTATTAATAGAGGAAGAAGGAGATGTCATTCATCTCACTTTCATAACAGACGAACTAGCACATGGTTGCTTAGTTCTTAGTTTTGTCTGTCTCTCTGCATATGGTTAATGTCTTGTTAAAAGGTCATGCAAAAAATTGTGACAATGCTAGGAAAAGACTTAGGATCATATCAGTCTCTCTGCAGCAGCTCAGCAACTTGCAAAACTGTAATAAATTTAAATTGGGATTTCCACTTGGAGAGAGCACAGTTAAAGCTGTGAACTGGTACCAGTATGGTTAGACTGAGACCTTTCATCTGTGCATTTTGTACAATCCTAAAAACTTATTAAAGCTTAGCAAAATGCACAGCAGAATACACTTGAATGGGTTATTTGATTTCTGCCTTCCTTTTCTTACTGCAATAAAACAGAAGCTGGAAATTCTGTTTAACTGCTACAAGAAATCAGGATTCCAGATTTACCTTCAGATTATCAGGCAGTTCTGCCCATCCAGCATACCCAGGATTCATTGTGATAAACACAGCTCAGGTAGGATTAAGAGAGAGCTCTGTCCCTTCAAAGATGAATGTTTTGAGTTTGCGAATAATAGCTTGCTGTATGCTAAGTATCTGTTGGGCAACTACAGATAAAACTTCAACCTAATACAGACAGAACAGATTGGAAAACATAAGACACTTGGAGACAATATAAAATAGAGTTTTATAATGTATTTTGATGGCTATATTTGCATTCCTCCAGACAAAAATCACCTTGTGTCTGATAACCGACCTTAAATATTAGCCCTCTATTGAACTGATCCTCTGGAACTTAGTGCCACCATTCCCTATTCAACCACTATAGACAGATCAACAGAGGCTTCTAAAAGTCTCCACAGGGAAATATAATCTGCCTCATGTAGACGTCTAAGTTAGCTGGACAGGAACTCCCTCTGGAGGCCTCCAAAAGCACTTCCCTTTCACTTCAGACAATATAAAGAACTTAGGCTCCTCAGAAAGTCTGGTTCACTCGATGCCCCAAATTGAGGGCAAATGTAAAGAATGGGTAAGGCAGCCTAGCACCAATCCTCAGTGCTTTAAAGTATCAAAGTGCAGAATATTGGAAAATGAGAATACTAACACTTGAATTAATCTTAAAAAACGTTACAGTAGACAAATGGAGAAATTAGGGTGCTACAGATACTTAAACATACAAAACAGAACTTAACAGAATGTCCACATCTACAAATATTTACTTAAATCTAACTCCATCAAAAATAACAACACTTATCCATAGTCATTACTGACAAAATAATTAAAAAAAAAGGAAAAACCATACAAAGAAAAAAAAAAAGCACAGTTAGACCAAGGAGGGGATTAGGTGTGTCTGGTTACACAGCTAGTTAACCAGGCCACTTAGTGACTCTCAGCTAGACATCACAGGAATCCCTCCACTGGGATTTGTCTGTCTTGTGCTGAAAAAGCAGCCTCACAGCTGTAGCTTGATTTCTTAAGGAGAAGGACAGATCTTTCCAAACAAGTAAGTGAAAAGAAAAGAGGAAATTGCACAGGAACAATTTTTTTCAGCTAACCCAGAACACGAGACTTCTGCAACACAGCACAGGTAGGCACGTGCTCCTAAAGCAGGCAGCTGAGTATCTATTTCTGTGTCAGTGATTATCAAAGTAAAGAGGCTAAACCACAAACTAAAGTTGAAAATTGGTAATAATGTTGTCATGTCTAAATCTAAACCTTTTTCTGTCTTAAATTAAAGCTCTGTCATTTTATTTGTCTGAGTTAAAATGTTACCTCTATTCTATTGAATTTGTCAAAGCAGGCCCATGCACCAGACTGTGCTAGCCCTTTAAAAAACTTGCCCATTGCCTTGTAATCAAGACCATTGGAGCGATTAAAGACCACACACTACAACAAAAACACACAGAGTACATCTCTCAGTATTAACACATTCCACTGTAAAATTCTTAGCATCAAATATGGGAAGTGATTATTATTGCTAACTTTCAATTACAACACTGGGACGCCATATAGACACAGTTGCTTCTTAGCAACTATTTCTGTGAATTAAAATAGGTACAGAACAGGCAGTACTTGCTTAAGTATGGCATTTCAAGAAGTATCTACATATCAAAACATAAACAATGCAAAGAAGAAGTTTTTATGTTGATACCTGCTTAGCTAGTGCTTTTGCTAGATCTTTTGCTGTTTCTGTTTTGCCAGTTCCAGCAGGTCCTTCTGGAGCACCACCAAGATTTAATTTCAAGGCACCCATTAATGTCCTACATAAACAAGAACACAGGCATTAGAAATAGTAATCTCTAATGGCAGATTGTTTCTGAAGGGATGGATAAAAAGAAAGCCAAGGGATAGATAAATGAAAGCAAACTGTATCCTGGGCTGCATCAAAAGAAGCATGGCCAGTGGGTCAAGAGAGGTGATTCTCTCCCTCTACTCTGCTCTCGTGAGACCCCACTTGGAGTACTGTGTGCAGTTCTGGAGTTCTTTACTATGAGGCTGGTGAGACACTGGCACAGGTTGCCCAGAGAAGTTGTGGATGCCCCCTCCCTGGAAGTGTTCAAGGTCACGCTTGCTGGTGCTTTGAGCAGCCTGGTCTAGTGGGAGCTGTCCCTGCCCTTGGTAGGGGGTTGGAACTAGAGGAGCTTTAAGGTCCCTTCCAACCCAAACCATTCTGTGATTCTATGATGAGTATTTTGCTATACAGGTTCTCCCAGGAACTATTTACATGTTCCCTATTGACTCTGCAGCTTGCCCTAAAAAAGCCAGTATTGTCTCATAACTGATTCCCAATTGTGAAAACTCATACTCACTCACTTGGCCTACAAGGAATGCCAAGCCTTTTTATTATCTGCATGTATTGTATATATCCTCAATTACACAAGCAAATGCACAGTGCCATAAGCAAAATGGCAGAGTTGACAGAAACATGCATTTTCATCAAGTAGCACTTCTCATGACAAGAGCTTTAAGCTGGCCTTATAAATGAAGTCAATCTTTAGAAAAGGCTGAGAAAACATAAAGGTTGTTTCATAAACCTGGGAATCACGTTGCTCTCCAAGTGATTTTCATACTAAAAATAAGAACCCTGTTAACACCGGAGTGATCTCATTCTTTTACAAAAGCCTCATTTGAAGGCGCTGCGACCAAAAGCAGTTGTTAAGTTGTGCTGAATAGTCTGCTTGCTCATTGCTTGCACTGAAACTACATCTGGCACAGCTGACTGCATAGCCTTAGTTTACATAGAGCTAATCCTAATAACAACCTCAGTTTACAGCTAATGCTCCAGCCATGTGGCTCTTTCAACACCACTGTGAATGTCAAAAGATTAAGCATGTGCCAGTATAGGCATTAACATAGGCACTTCACTACAAGTGCCTTCTACACGATGGTGAGTTCACAGCTCACTGCTGAAGTAAAATCTTTACATTCTCACCATATATTTGCTTGGAGATACTAAAAAGTTCTTTAAAACTTAGATCTAAAATTACCTGCTGAGATGACCTGAGTCTCCAAGGCTTACCACAACTGAAATAGCACAAACCATTGAATACATCAACCCTGGGGAATGAAGTATTTCTATTTCAACCTTATTCAAGCAAGCAGAAGAATAGGAAGCTAACTGCATTCAAACATCTTTGAAGGGATCTATAATTACCTCATTTATTTTACAGGCAGGCATACCCTACCTATATGCCTTATTTCAAAGAAATTAATTGACCAGTGCTACTGTAGAGTTCTTTACAGTTCCGTTCCACGAGCTGCCAGCTCTTTTCAGAAGCACATCCTTGGATACAACAGAGACTATTATTCTACTTGTGTAGAAACCTACACATTGCAAATATTTTATCATATTTGGGCAAAGAAGAGATACAAGATTTGTCTCCAAAGCCTACAGGAAAATCTTAGCTGACAAGGTTTCTGCTATAATTAACTATAACAAACAAAAGTAAATATTGATCAATCCAAAAAATGAAAACATTCTGACAATATGGCTTTACCTGTTACATCGATCTGTTAGTGGGGTTACAGCCAGACATGGAGAATTGCCCAGATACTCATAACCATATTTGGCTTCTGTTGTAATCATTTGCACAATTACATCCTTCTCTTCCCAGTAGTATCTCAGCTGAGAAATCCACTGGAAGTCATTCAGACCTGTGATTGTCTTCAACCAATTTTGCAACCACATCACGAGCTGCAGAGTAAGACACAGATTATTTGAAAAATCTAAACACTTCTGCTATGTTAGTTTAGTTATATGTTGTTCTTAATAAGCTTAATTTGATTTAGATTCCAGTGCCTCTTCTAAGTAGACAGAAGATGGTTGTGCAGGACTGAGCAATCTCCATTTGCCCAAAGACACTGTGCAATAATTCTGTAACTGTTGTTTCAAGTTCAGAAAGCATTTTAGTTGCCCCTTTCAAATAGTTCACCCAACAATAGCAGCACTGTCCCAGATGTAACAAGAGTACCAGCAACTGCACATTTACCACGCACATCAATGACAGTAAGAGTTCCAAGCGTCAGCCGGGCTCCAGTGGACAGCTTTCCTCTCACTAACTCAACGATGTCCCCAATTTGTAGATTGCTCTTCTCTAAGAAATCCTGTCACAGAAACAGAACAAAGGCATTGACATAATACTGTAGCTAGCAGTTCCTAAACTCCCGTGGGTGCAGTTGTCGGCAACAGCCCTTCCAACAAAACATAATAATGGAAGTCCAGGCACTACACAAACATTTAAATTTCTCTTTCATATACTGGCATTTTATTTTACTACGAGCACTTCAAAAGCTTTATGGCCTGAAAGTAGTGTAAGCAGAAGTCTTATCTTTATTCCTAATAGAAATTACAAAATTCTGCAACAGGCCATGAGGAGATGATCTCTCTGTTGGATAAATTTGGATTCGATTTCTTCTGTAAATTAGTGGTAAATTGTAAATTAATAAAATTAATAGGAATTATTTCCATTTCTTGAGCATGCATGTGATTAGCTTCAATGAAATGATACTTAAAACGGCTGTGATGAGAGAGGCACTATGAAAACATAAGAAAAGTCTCTTGCATGAAATAACAAACTTGGCTGCTGCAACTTGGCTGATTATCACCAGAAGAATTTAGCAATAACCAGACAAATAACTGTGGCATTCTGTAAGGAGAGATTTCTGCCTGCATGTTTCCCTGGGGCTTCACATGTAAAGACAGGAGTTAGGAATAAAAATACACAGTGTTTAAAAACAGCCTATCACTTTTTGTTTGGTACTTTTATTTACACCAGTTTCACCTGTAAATAAAAGTAATACAACTTCCTTCAGTGGGATTTCTCCTGATACACATCAAAGTAAAAAAACAACAAGCCCCAGTTAAGACAGGAAAAATGGAAATAGAAGACAAAGCACATTGCACAAGTAAATTGTAATATGTTGTTCACTGAGGATCATTTTTGCTAGAAGAAGCTTTTTATTAAATAATCAGAGTTTAGTGCTTAGTAATAGAAAAGCAAACAAAAATCTTACTGGTAAAGTTCCATTCCTTATAGCCTCAGATACTTCTTCTGTCCAGTAGATGGATGAAACGCAAATAACCACCTGTCCAGGCCACTGAAGTACCCACGTTTTTCAAGGAACCTTAAACAGAAAGATCCATTCCAGATGCAGAAAGTCATATAAACAGATTAGATTATGGCACAGATAACAACTATTTTCCCAATTATTTTTGTCTCATGCTGTAAATAAATGAGAATCAGCATGGAAACTTTTGATACTTTTCCTTCAAGAAATTCAGAGTTAAAACTTCAGACAGGTACTACTGGACAAGGAGAGCTGGGTTCCACTTAGTTTCAAATATGTTTCCCTGGTTAAGAATTTGAGAAACCTGTTCATTTACAGTTGCTTTTGAAATCTATTTTATACAGTTGCTTTTGAAATCTATTTTATACTATAATTCAGGAACAATTACCTCAATATATCCTATTATGCCATCTTGAAGAACTTGTCTTAAACTGGCCAGCATCATTTTCTCTACTTGCAAAAGCAATTTTTCTACCATACACTTCAAAAAAGAAAAATAGTTAAGAGATATTTCCTGATTATATTCCTCTTAAAGGACAAATTATTTTAAATGTGTTAGGCTTAAATATGCTTTCTTCTGATCTGGGTGTGATATATAGGAGGAAGAAAGGTTGAAATTTCCCAAATTCTGACAGGTGATACTGAAGTTTAACACTGTCTGAAAGCAGCTAAATCAAGTTAACTCTAAAGACAATCCAGCTGAAGAAACGACTAGATGCGTTTCATAGACATATAAACAAAAAAGCGCCGATCACAGCTTGCATGGTCAGTTAAGCTTGGTCATTTCAACCCAGGGCATATTTTGTTGTAGCTTACAATATGCCCCACCGGTCATCTCTGGTTTTTGTTACCATGCAGAAATTCAGCTCCATACCTTCATGTTGAGAATAGCAGAAAAAGCTGAAACTTAGACACTTTTCAAAATTTATAATGCTACTATTTCTACTCAGATCCCTCTGGAACTAATGCTCTGATTCTTCACTGCCAGCCATTCACAATTTCTTTCATTTCTCTGTTTCAGCCATCCTGTGCAATGTTACATACATAGGTAGAGAGCTTGTTTAATATCTATATATCTACATCATATCAATCTACATCTTAAGAGTAGTAGGTGCATAAAGCTGCATAAAAGTCCCTAATTTATATGGATTACTCCTTTTTGTAGGAAATCCTTTTTGCTCTAGAATAGCAGTCTGCACTCTCACTTCCTAAACACCTTTCATGATCTAACCTTAAATGTTTTAAACAGAATTTCCCCAAAAACATACACTTTAGGCAAAGTATTAATGTAATTTCATACAGTTAAAAAGAAAAATACTTTTGCATCTGCTGGATAGATTTTGTCTATGAAAGGAACAGTTTCTTTCTCTGAACTGATCATGCCTACGATCTCCATATCTTCTGTGAAATCCAGTTTAACAATTCCTTCAAAACACTTCTTTAAATGTGGTTGTACTCAAAGGGGATCCTTTGTTTCAGAGAGTATTTCAAGCAGCTCATCATTAGACAGGAAAAAGAATCTGCCAGAAAAATACAATTAATGAATATGCACTTTCCAGTCATTAAAATAATCACTAACGATTTATTCATGCAAGACAGATAGATGGGACTGGTTTTATTGTTGCTTAGGACACCAGTATAACAGAGAGGAAATTATTATCTCAAATCCCTTTTCTTAAGCATTTTTTAACAGTATAAAACTGATTGCACCTGTTTATTCAGAGTTTCAATATGACCATCCTTTTATGCACAGGAAGAAAGAAGGGTCCTCAGACTCATGCAGGAAAGATCAGATATAACTATGCAGCCAATAAGTACCGTGTAAAAATATAGAATACTGTTCTTCATAAACATATGAAACTCCTATGTTTCACACACCTCTGCACAACTGAAGAGGGTAGGGCAGAGATGTAAGTGCAAATCAGTCATGAGAAGGTAGCAAATTTCTTCAAAAATGCCCTGTAAGTGATAATGTCTTTCTAATCATAAGTTTATGCTATGCTAGACTGAATTTTGTCTCCCCATTTTTGCCTGTCCCTGGCATTGCAAATTTAACTGAAACTGAGGAGAATTAATGATGTCTGGAGAAAAGAACAGGTTTTCATTTTTTATTGCATGGTACTGTCCCCCACATATTTACGAAACAAGACTTTTCAGTTCAGTAGAAATGGTTTGAAAGAGCTTATGGCTTTTTTTGTCTCTAACTTAGGCCTATTTAATTCATTTACCTTGGGAAAAATAATCTTTTCTTCTCCAAGTAATCATTCAATCCCTTTTGAATGTCTTCTAAGAGAGTATTTGCTTCCTGAAGTCTGTCTGACATCATGGGTTGTTCAGTTGCTACAAGTACCTTTGTATCTTTCACCTTTGCAAAACCAAATACACCGCAGAAACTGTTAAAACTTGCAATAGGTTTGTAAATTAAAATTGTTATAATCAATCACATATTTGCAGGAGGCTAAAAGGCTGCTATATATTCTTCCATGTTATTAAATATGTCTGCATTATTTAACAGCTTTTCTTTTCAGACTGTCAGTTTTTCCAATTTGAACTTCACAGACAATAATGCAACAAGGAAATAACCACAAGAACTAAAATCTTTGGTACTTGCTCCTGTGTTTTCAGCTCCTTACATTTTTTTCCATTCACAAATAAGTTCTGTCAAACAGAGCCACAGTACATGACAATTACTCTCCGTTCTTGCCATCTAGGTCACATTTTTTCCTTCTGATAAAACTCCTCTCAACTTGAAAGGATACACCTGTTTCAGAACAGGCTTCATCACTCACAGACTCTGAGCTGTTAAGACAGGTCTCAACTTCTGTTTTGTCATACTGATTATTTCAACATCGTTATCGCACAATCACACACTCCCAATGTTTTTTGACAAACATTTCAGCTCACACTACCACTAAGTATCTGGCCTCTTTCCCAACTTCTTAGTTACAGGGAACTGAACAGCATACCAAATTGCACTTATTATCCCCATTATCTTATCCTGACACACTACCATCTCAGTATGTAGTCACCAAAGTTTTCAATAGCCATACCATCATGTTAGAGAACAACCATATGCAAAAAAAACCAATCCATTTAGTTGCTCTAATAATGTGTACACCTTAAAAGCCCAATGCAAAATCTAATTGTATCCAGAGACGACTTTGTCAGTATACTCTGAAGCAGATCCAGAAAGTACAAATCATTCATCTTTCTATCTAATTCTGATAATTAACCATACAAAAGGCAGAAAATTTAGAATTAAAATATTACTCAAGCTCTAATTCATCCTGCAATATCCTGACTTTACAGAAATCTCCAAGCAAAAATGATATAATCTACAGCAAGACTAGATTTTGATGGGCTTTAGTAAAGGATTTTCCACTCTGTAAATGAAATACATAAAATGAAATAAAAATATCTAACTCCAGAAAAGCTAGTGTATCTTCATGATAGTAATAAACATATTACCAGATGTGCATAAAAATACACTACTTATTAATTCAAGAACTTACCACTTGGGCCATAATGTCCTTCCAGTGTGTATCCACAACCCCAAACTTTCTGCCCTCTTCAGGCATTTGAGCTATAATGTCTTCTGAAGTAAAAATTGGTTCCAAATACAAGCATGTTGCCTGACATTTTAACCAGATATCTAGAATATCTTGCATTAACAAGAAACAACTTAGTTTCCCAAGCCTGTAATGAAAAAATTTAATATTTAAGCAAAATTATATCAAGAATTCATCTACACTGAGGAATCAAAGAGCATGAGTTGCTTGGCTTCAAATTAAAAAAAGGGAAAAAACCCACAAAAAATAGAACAATTTTAAAAAGAGGGAGAAACTTTATTTTTTAAAAAACAAACACTAATAAACATCTGAATATTTCTTATAAACAATAAATGTATTCTTTCACTAGCACTTCTTAGTGCACAATTAGCAAGTTGTGAGAGAACTGCCTAAGAAGCGCAGAGATGACTAGCACGGCAATTCAGAATCTCTTTCTTTTAATTCTACTTGTGTACTTTCTGTCTTATAATCAATGAAAGGATAAAAGCTTAACAAGCTGTTCAGCAGACTGTCAGTTCACAGGCTCTATATACAGTGGGTTCAATCTTCAGTCCCCTAAAAAAGCCATTTCATGCAACTCTAGCAGTACAAATTGGTTTTAAAACCAAAGATTCTTTTTCAATAAGGCGTTCAGATAGCATTGCTGTTGTGACTTTGACAGTCTACAGCATAAAGGATACACAAGGAAATGTATTGCAGGAAGAAAACACAGCCAGTCTGTATTGTTCATTACTCTGCAAGAGGTACACGGAGATTAAGATAGCTTTATACTAATTGTTCCCTTTCATTTTACCAGCTCTACTGGAAAGCAGCTTTACCTACTATTTGGCTAAAGTCCACAGGAAAGGACAGAATTGAGGTCTTAGCACTGCTTACAAATCACTATAAGGCTAGAAAAAGTGGTATTAAATACTGATGGGAAAGAAGTCTCTGCTTTCTGCATAATCTTCCTATTAGAAAGTCATAATTTTTAACAAAGATCATAATTTTACAAAATAGTAGGACAGCTAACAAAAAAGACTTTGAAACCCTTATGGATCATGCCAGTACCAGAGGATTACAAATAAATTATCTCTCACAACTGATAGACTTATGTATTTTTAAACAAATCCTGCTGCATTGGGTAAATCAACTGACCCGTCCCCAAGACATTCAGCTAAAAACTCATCCTTACAATGACTAGATTAGCAATGCCATTAAAATTTCTTTAGCTGGAAAGAAAGCTTTGCATACCTTTGTGTGGAAACCATTAATTCAAAGCTTTTGAAGAAAATTATGAATATGTGTTCTTAGAAACAATTAAAAATCATATAACTTCTTACCATGCCAAAATACCTTCAAGCACTTAGGGAAAGCATGTTATGAGACATACAACCTGAATCAAACCAGCTTTTCCTTACCTGGCATTCAGCTTCTATTGGTTTGATGAAGAGAGAGCCACACATTGTCCGAGTCTTAACAACGTGATCATCCAGCAAAAGCTGGACGTCATCGACTGCTGACAGGATGCAGGTGTCCTGTAAACACATCATATTTTGATAAGGCAAATAGTTGCTCTATTTCACCGCTTTTCAACCTCATCCTCATTCTTCCCCCTTTCCTATGATGGTTGAAGGTAAGAAAGTAACAAGGCATTGAGAAAGCCTGCAACATGTTTGAAGATATGAAATGGTATCGCCACTGCACATCTCTGTTCCAAAGATCAAGAGAGAAATTGGTTTATGAATGGGCATGCTAGTGACTTCTGACTCAACCTTTTGAACTTCATATGACCTCTTGTTTCTTCTGGGCAAGTTAAAATTGCACTATTGTCCACCTTTCCTGCCACAGAAGCTCTCAGGCTTACAGATTTGCTAGGATGAATATGTGGAGATCACAAGTTATCAAGATACTAAGGTCCAAATAGACGGATATATAGTAATGGAGACATTTGCCCAGGCTCTAGGGTATACTACCTTCCATCATGACACAGTGAATCAGCAGTAACTTCCCTATAATATTTTTCAACTGGTATTCAGAATCAAAGTACTTCTTTTCAACAATACATATATTGATTTGGTGTTTACTTACAGTATCCCTGTATTGCACCAGACTGAACTGCATGTTGACCCACTCTGATTTCATTTTCTCTATTGATTTTTGTAAGGAATACTCCTTATTTGCAGCTGCTCCAATAGGTTCCAGCCTAAATTGAAATGAAATGTATCTTTGAAATGTTTTTGCAACATAGCTGAAGAGCAACAAAGAAAGCAGTTGTAGGCAGAGTTGCATATCAGGCTACCTTTCATATGGATCTGTTAATAACATCGTAGACTCTTATTTCAGGGAATATTTTTGCAATTTCAGACTCAGCAGCTCTGAGATATTAATATTAATTTGGAGACAATATACAAATTAAGTGGTTTAGGAATATGAGACTTTTCTCATGCCTTTGTGCTACAAGTTCAACTGACAGTTCGATTTGTATGTTGATAAAATACAACTGATTCTACAACGAGGTCTAACAGCACACAAAAAAATCCCCAAACATGTATCTGGTATCTGACATATGAGATACAGGGATTATTTAAAAAAAAACCAAAACAGAAGACAGTAAGCTTCTTACTGATCAATACATTTTGAGAGTCCAAATTCCAACATGTTTTTAAGAGTAGTAGTTTCATCAGGCCTGATCTCACATCCTACAATTTCACTAATCTGAAAATAAAGCAAGAATTAAAATTAATTATCAGGATGCATGTTTGTAACAGACTTCTCAAACAGCAAGAAATAAATGCTAAAGAAGCATTAATACAAACCCTCAATTTGGTTTTCCACCATAAATTATTAATTCAAAGAAGCTCCTGCCTGTACCATTACAAATTTCAAAACTGGATCTATCATGCGACAGGATAAAGGATCTTTTTTATTGTGAAATACAGAATTATTACCGTATTTCACAGTATGGAATATATGGAGTAGTATATTGAACTGTCAGTTTCTGTGGTAGAATACTCCCACAGTAAAAGCAGAGTTTAAAGTACCTGCTCCCAATGTCTCTCCTTCATTCCATGATAGCAAGCAATTGACAGGACAGGAAGATGGTGTTGAAATTTATCAATCTTATAGTTTCTGCTATGCGTCTAGGCCCAGGCAAATCTGGAAAACTCTTACTAAGCTTGTATATAGTCCTCTGCATATTTCCAATTTCTTCAGTAATTTCATCAGCATTCAAATTCCAGAGAGAGCCTGAATACAACAGCATAAAAAAAGTCCAGCAGGCACATCAGCACAAGGAGATTGCCAGGGAGGTTTATTTACAGGTATTTATAATATTTTTTGTTGAACTGGAAATCAATTGTGTTACAAAAAAATAATTCAAAATCCAAGTCAACAACTGTATTTCACACTGCTTAACAGCATTTATTTCTTCAAAATTATTTCCTCACAACTGATGAACCCTTTCAGCGTCTGCTTAACTAACTGAAAATGACACACTTCACCAAATGAACACCAAAGCCTCACCATTCATCCACTCCTCAGATTTGGTATGGAAATCATATGCTGTTATCCAGAGTTGCTCAAAGGGTTGTTTGCTGACAATTACAGTTTGCAGTATAGGAAATTGACTCTTCTCTCGCTGAAGTAACTCCTCTTCTTTATTAATAGCCTTTAAGGAAAAAACCCACATCTCATCACCATCAAAAATTCCTACTATTGTTTAAACTTTTAAATAGGTAATATCAAATAAAATTTTCTTACTTGTCATAAAGCCAGACAGATTTGTAGATTTAGGCCTGTGGATTTTAGGTAAATATGGTAATGGTGTTCTTGAAAATTCTTCTAGTTATTTCTTGGTACCTTTAACTACTCAAATAATCTCAAAAAAAAAAAATCTGTATCTGTTTTAGAAATAGATAATGCAGCATGGCATTCAGTGAAACCAAGGCTCACAAGTTACCAACACACTTTGAAACCTGGATTTAAGCTCATCAGTCACATACACTTATAGGGTGGTTTGGTTTTTTTTCATTTGTGATTGCATTTTTCTATTACAGAAATATCTGGGAGCTCCAACCAAAACAGGTATTAATTGCCGTGCTTATTCATGCTAAAACACTGTCTTTGCCCAAAGGACCTTACAGTATAAATCAATGTCCAAAGATTTAGATTTTTTAAAAGTATTGCGTTCTTCATTTTACAAGTAGGGAGGTGAAGCAGAAAGAAGTGCTGTCTGAAATACAGACACTGAATTCAGATTGAGTCCCAAGTCTGTGCTTTTACAATGCCAACCTTTCATAAAACTTTTAACCATTCAGTGTGAAATGCAGGCAGAGAAACTTAATGATCCACATTCCAAGACAATTTTTAACTTCATGTACTCACTAAGCTGATTGTCATGTCATTTAAATTGTGCGGATATACTCCTCATTGTGATCATGTACTAAGAAACTTAAACTTAATTACTTATTCTGATCTACCTATAAAAACATATCAATGCTACTAACTCACACTAATACCCTAGGTGCCCTTAAATCAGATTAAGAGTGCTGATATGTAGGACTAGCAATTTATCTAAATCCTAAACTCATTTAATTGGGTCAATTTTCTCTTTTGAGTGGGACTTCAATAAAAATTTTGATCCTTAAGGCTCTCTATATGCAGAAATCTCATTGTCTCACTGTGATTTAGAAGATTAATTAAGCCTCACAATGCCTGTGGGATCTCTCAAAGGTAACCATTCTCATTTCTCAGCAGAGGCACAGCTAAGACAAACTATTCAGCCTAGAACCACACAGTACACTGGATGGAGATCTCTGGATACAATCTAGGAATCCTGTTCTTCAATTTCCTTCTAGAATCTGAAAATTCCCTTTCTGTGATATAACACATATTTAAGGTCTATAGGCAACTTCTGCAAACAATAAAAACAGTTGAAAAACATTTCGTTTTAATTAGAGGACAAGCAGAGGGACTGAAAACACAGCACAAACCATGGTTCAGGGAAAATGCCACCTTCCTAACATTCTGCTTCTGCTAGCTCTGCCAGAAGAATTCTGTTTTCCATGGACAGCATCCTGCTACTACAGATCGTTTGGAAACACTGAAATTCAGTATTTCAATTATAAGAAAAATCCTGAACTTTTTTCCCCCCAAAATATGCTCTTCAACTCAGCAGTAGGAACAACTCGGCATACAGAGACCAGAAGATATTTGCCACATGTTTGTGAATTTGGAAATTTTAAAGCCATCTTGACAATATATAGGCAGAACCATGAAAAAAAAGCCAGGAACAGGAAGCAAACTTTTGCTTATCCAGCACATTGCAACCCACATCACACTTAACTAATAAATTCTAACCTCAAATTCTGCTAGTGCATCATCTAGATTCTTATTTAATTCTTTAAACTTCTCAGCGTTGTTCCTAATTTCTTCTGTGGTCATGACATCCTGCTTTTCATAGCTTTCTACTTCTCTATTATAACCTTCAAGAATTTCCTCAAACCGAGAACACCTGAGTTAAAGATAGCTAAGGTAATATGATGTTCTGTTTCATTCCTTTTCATTTTATTTTATTAATTATAACAGGCACTGTCAAATGGAAACTGATCTCAGTACTAGTGTAATGTAAATACAGATGCCAGTGAAAACCCATTAATCAGCTATATCATTACTATGCAGCTCATAGGATTAGAATACAGGGTTCATTTTCAAATCTCTCAATTTATTTAGTTCACTTACATTTGCTACCTTTAATACCTAGAGGAAATAAGGGAAGAGTAAAAACAATACAACAGAATTATATGTAATACTCTACTAAGCCATATAATAAGATAAAATTATGAATATTCTAACAACATTCTTCGTTCCTCCTTTTAGATCTATTTAAATACATGAATATTCTAATCCACCCTTATCAACAGTATTGTTCTGAAATCTTCATAATACTGTAAACCAGGTTTCATAATCATAGAATCATAGAATGGTTTGGGTGGGAAGGGACCTTAAAGATCATCTATAATACTGTAAACCAGGTTTCTTCCTTACTTTCTCCGCTCCCTTCCAAGTTTTCCTTCTTCGACATTATCTGTCTTTTACTGACAATCAGATTTTTCTTTTCTTTAAAAATATCCAATGAAAGAAAATGTCTTAACACCATACCTTTCACGCAAAGCCTTCTCTGCATGATTCTTCCAGCTACAGAACTGATCTCTACTGTTGTCAAATATTATCTCGATTTGATCAGGCCAATGGAAAACTGCACTATTCAGGTTTATGTCAGAATCTAAAATAAAAGAATAAATATAGACATCTTTAAGAAAATATATTTTAATGATCTGATAGAACGGCTGTTGTGAAGAGGAGGCAAAATAGCTAAGGTTTAGTTAGTGTAGTTTAAAATTAGTAAGAACTGTTATTCCAGAACATCAGTTCTGTTCAACTACACAGAGAGGCAGTCTACTCCTAACTATATATATACACTCCTAAATATATATAATATACCTACTTAACTCATTATAACTAACTGCAGGACACATGCTTATAAACCCTGCTACAAAGAATACGTAATTATGAAATACCATGCATGCAAACATTGCAGTCCAAAATGTAACAGAAAAATGTCTTCTTTTCCATAGGCATCCTACTTTTTTCAAAAATAAATTCTAATGAACATGGCATACCATAGTTATTTCTACCACAGTCTGATCTGAGAGCATATTCTGCTTAAGGAGAAAGAAACAACCTGCACCTAAAATGGGTATTCATTCATATAACTGCTCTTTCTTTTTATGTACAGCAAATAACATACAGCGGCTGTGAATGGCACATTTTTGCTTTGAATAGAACTGCAAGTAAAAAGCAACTTCTACGGATGTTTTTTCCATCTTGGAGGACAGCCTTTATATTATCCAAGAACAGCAAACCATCACAGCAAACCAACAAAAGGCTTCCACTCATCTAATACTCAACTGCAGAGATGCAAGTTCTCACACTTTCCAAAAGCTGTCATAGAGCCTTTGAAATATGGCTTTTTAATAGGTTTTTCACAGAAAACTTTTTATTGAATAACGTAGAGGTGTAATACCATTTGGCCAGATTACATTACATTAATCTGATAATGCCTAAAATGTTCTCTGAAATGCAGAAAAAACCCACTGTCTGTGCTATATGCCATTTCTCTAACTGTTCCTTCCTGCATTGGTACTTTTTTGGCCTCTACTAAATTATTTTTCTTTCCTTTCTGTCTCTTTTGGAGCTTTCCATTACCATTCCAGAATATGCAACAATTATGCATGCAGAGCCCATTATCTATATATAAATTTTTTCACATGGAGAATTTTATGTTCTGTAATTGAGACATACTAGAAAGATCAGCATAGTTCATGAGGAATTTCAGTCTGTGTGCTGCTTCAGTGACCTCCTGTTTCAGTTTAAAAACAGTAACTTCACTGGATTTCTTTAAGTATGCATCAAATTCCACTAGCTCTTCAGTGTTCTGAGGCACCTCACTCATTCTCTTTGCAATTAAGTTATATTCATTGCAAATTCTACAACAAAAAGAAAACAGAGATATCACTGGGATCATAAGTAAAGAAAGGTGCACAGGCTTGTTAACATTAAACGAGAATATTAGATTTCTTCATAAATTAAGTATCCAGATTGAATATACATGGCAGATAGACATTTATAAAGGATGCCATTTTACTCTGTACAATGGTTATATTGTCCTACTATGTTTACAATAATTCATATATAATAGAATGATTGCTAATTTGGTTCCAAAATACAGTTAACAGCATATTAACATATTTCCTTCCTATAAGTTTACAACTTCCTTTTCAAGACCTAATCTGCTGCAGAAAAAAATGTCTGAATGCAGTAAGCAAGAGCTCTCTTAATCACCCCACAACAATGAAATCAAGTGCATGGTATGAAACAAAGCTATAAAGAGAAAAATTATTAAACAATCAAGTTTCTTTTACATCATACATGGGAACAGAAAATACAGAAAGGAAAATTAATCCAGTTATTTTCCTTCTTTCCAGTGATACACTTTCCTGTTCCAGATTCCAGTTCAGTAGTGCAAACATCTATACAGACACCAGGCATGCAAGCAGCAATCATACACAAAGGATAGCTTCACTGAAACCAACTCAAGCCTTCCACGTTAGGTATTTAGCACAAGCTCATTGTTCAGATCCCCTCCACAGTAAGGGAAGGCAGAGATGCCCCTCTAGACTGTGGCTCATTCTCTACCTGGAGATGCTTTTCGGGTAACTGGGTTGAATAATTTCTTTATTGTTACTGTCTCTCTCCATTCACTGTGGAAGTTTTCTTCAGTTGTGAGGGTGGTGGGTTTGTTTTTGTTGGGGTTTTTGGTGTTTGCAGAGGGTAGGGGTTTTTTAATTCACAGAACCGGGGTTATCCCATTACACTGGAGTCCAATTATATGTACAAGGTCTTTTTTTTGGTCTTTTTTTTTTGGGGGGGGGAAGTCAGGGACAAGACAAATGCAAAGCTGCAAAGTACATTCTTCATGTTGCTTTAGGTGGAGAAAGCAAGGACCTCAACTGAAATCCTAAAACACTAAAAGAGGAAAGAACAATGACATATTTCCAGTCTAATCTCTAAATACATCCTATACAAAGTTAGATATTTATTTTAAAGTATTTCTGTTCCTGATAATTTTAAGTAAGTACTTCAGTGTCCTTGCACATGTCTGGTGAGCGCTAAAAACCCAGCAGACAACTAACATTATCTCATCCACAGATACACAGCATCAGACTATGCAGATAGCAAGAACCATGCATGCTAATAACACATACTTTTGATTTAACTCTGTTTTCCATCACTTCAAATTCAATTAATCTATCTTTGAGATTTTGGGTCCAATTGCAGAGATCTTCATTCAGTTGTACAGCATCCAGACAGAACATGGCCAGAGGGACAGTGACATGCATGGAAGCAATCTCTCTTTTCAGTGTTGTTGTCAATCTTCTACAAATGGAAAATAATACATCTGTTATTTTTCCTTAAAGTCTATACATGAAAAATGCTAAACAACTACTAATCAGTTCCCATTCACCAAATGGATAACATATTCCAAACAGAAGAAGGAATAATTATTTTTCGTCTTTCCAGAGCTCAGCTCCTATCTGCAGATTCCAGGGCTGAAACCTCTGTGCAGTAATACGTCATATTAAGGAACACCACAAGTTGCCTGAAGAGGTATTTAGCCACAGGATAACTCAGGAATGCAGAGAGAAAAGTAGACAGGGCTGATTAAGGACAAGACAGACAAAAGACTAGCAAGATGTAGATTCACCAAATACTCTGGGCAGGTTTCCACTGGACTTCTACTAAGACCCAACAAAACCCATAGAAGAGGGCCATAAAGAAATCTCCTTCTACATTTGCCCAGCAACCCCACAGTAAGGGGTATATACACTGAGATGGCTTCCTTGGTATTCCCAAGGGTAAAACAAGTGATCTGAATGGGAGCTTTTTAGGCAGTATGTTGGGAAGTCAAGTGTGATGTGTTAGCTGCTGTTGAACATGTAGCAGTTGTCAGTTACATATTACCTCTGCTAAGGCTTCTAAAGAATGAACTTCCTTCAAGAAATCTGTGACATCTTGCTGTATTTCCTGTACATGTTTAAATACCTTAAACACAGAAGATCACAAAAACAAACATAAGATTCCAATGTGAAGATACTCTCTAGAAACAAACCCACTTAAACTGTTTGTTTAAGTCAAATGGATAGAGTTATGAATCTGAGGGTTTGGATGGGCAACAAAGTTAACAGCCTAAACTTACTTCTGTGTACCAAGTATGTTGCTTTCAAAGATCTTCTCAAGTTTGTTCACATACTTTGAAAACAATGATTCATCTGATTTGACTGTTCTGAGAGTGAGATAATATCTTTTTAATGCTGGAAATAGGAATCTTCCTACCTAAAGGGAACCATTACAAATACCGTAATAACACGGTAGAATAGAGGAAATAAGGTATTTTACTACCCATTTACTACCCATTCACCCACCATTTAAAAAAGATGTATTATTTTGTAAAAACACTGCAATGTGAAAAGGCTCTGATTCATAATTAACACTTGGTTACACAGATAGTAATCCATCCATCCATTACATCCATCGAGATGTAATCAACTAGAACAAATCACATCTATCATGGTTATACTGCACGTATGGTCAAAATGAGCATATGAAAAGACAGTATTTCCATAGTTCAGGCAGTCACAGAATTCTGCACATTTAAAACTTATACACTGACATATAGTTACTTTCATGTTTTTAGGATTTAATACAGCACAATAATCAAATTAGCAGTTTGACTATAAAATTATTTCAGAAAAATAAAAGAATTCGTCCTGGTTCTAAAAATGGAAGGCAGAACAAATGGCTTTTCCTTCTATCTTTCCAGTTGAAGCACATTTATTTCTTGCTTCAACTTCTCATCCATAAACCAGGGAAATCGCCCTTTCAAGGATGGTTTCTAGAAGGCTTCTTAAATGTTTGGGAAACACTGAAATCTTATGAATAATCTGTTGCATCTAGGAAGGATAGAACATTCAAAGCACTGATCTATGATCTGCTAAATGCCAAAACTCATGCACTATCAGTTACGACCAATGGCCCATTACATATGAGATTAACAAAAACTGGGAAGCAGACTACCCATTGTTGACATTACCACAGAAAGCGACTGCAAGGCTAAAGTTGTGACATTAATAAAAGGCAAATTATAAGGTAGCTAGAAAGACATCAGAGTCTATAGAAGGCAGAGTGAAACCTGTTCAATCTCTCCTTTTTATGCTGTCATGAATGAGAGGTCACACCCTCTTACTGGTCAACATATTTAAGAAAATTCAAAGGTATTATTTCACATGTGGAAAACCCAAGAAAACTGTAAAGCTACTGAAAATCAAATTTTAAAATCTCATGTTCTACAGAACTCTCTCTTTCACATTCACTTACAGATTTGTATTACTGAATTTCAAGGCTTTTGTATATATTTATATATTATGACCTTCTATTTGTTGAACATGAGCAGTGTAATCACGCACATTAATGTATTATCTAATTTTCCTTAATCCTGTAACATCTTAAATTAAATTCTTTGAACTTGTGAAACAATCCCAGTGTAACATCTGACTTCACTGGAGTTATGAGAGACTAGTTTGGCTGTTAATGGGTATCACTGATTTACTGCAGAATTGTTGGGGTCCATGCGAGGAACGGACTACAGCACACCAATATGATGCTCTGATAGCCGATTTATTGCACAAAGCTTGCTATTTTTATACATTGTTAATGTTCGTGCACGCATCTATCTGACTTCTAATTGGTGCATGCATCTTGCACACGCTGCCCATGCTGGCTAAGCTAATACATTATTGGTCGCTAACTATTGAACACTTTCCAAATGACATCTGTTCCATACTGAACACTTTCCAAACCACATCTATTTCATCCTGTCCCACGTCCTGCTTATCTTCAACTTTTCCATATCACGATGCCAAATTAGTCTTCATTTCCTTGTTTTTCTCTTCTTACTTGGCCTTGAGTCTTCTTACCTAACCTTTACTCCCTTATGCTAAGCTGAGGCCCACTTTGGTTCACAACGTACTCATGCTAAGCTGAGGCCTACTTTGGTTCACAACGCCTCGATTGCCCAGGCATCTACACAGAATAACAATGTATGTGGGAAATATCAGTTGGAATAGTCTAGCTTACCCTCTCCCCACATCAGGATCAAATATACTTAGACTGCTGCTGACAGATACTTGTCTATCAGGCACTTCAAAGCCTCAGCCAATGCAGTGCTTCACGATCTTTATAGTCACAATGTCTTTCTAATTTCTTATAAACTACTTCTGCTACAAATCACGATTACTCCTTGTCCATCATAATTTGATCAACCTCCTCTATACATCTGATGAGATGAAGAAGAATTAGGCATTTTGAATGTGATTTGAATTTGAACTAGAAATGGGACATTATATAAGCATGGACAAAATGATTCTATGCACCCAGAGCTACTGAACTTGGAAATTACTATAATTAAATGATGGGATGTAGGGTTTAGTAAATAGGTATTTGTTGAAACTGGAATGTTATGTAGCATGATCATAGATTATAGTATCTCAGATATTGGTCTGTTATGTTTTAACCCCCACTGGCAACAAAGCACTACACAGCTGCTTTCTCACTACTCCTTGGTGCGATGGGGGAAGAGAATCAGAAGAGTAAAAGTGAAAAAACACATGGATTGAGATAAAGACAGTTTAATAGGTAAAGCAAAAGCAGGTCGGCAGGCAGGTGTT
>NW_010205344.1:0-6596 GCF_000695765.1 Mesitornis unicolor | reverse complement strand
GGGTTCTATCATGCATAACAGTTACTTGGAAAGACAAATGCCATCACTCTGAATGTCCTCTCTTTCTCCTTCTTCCCCCAGCTTTAAATGCTGAGCATGATGTCATATGCGGTGGGACATCCCTTTGGTCAGTTGGGGTCAGCTGTCCCACCTGTGTCCCCTCCCAATGTCTTGTGTAGTCCCAGCCTACGCGCTGGTGGGGTGGTGTGAGAAGCAGAAAAGGCCTTGACTCTGTGTAAGCGCTGCTCAGCAATTATGAAAACATCCCTGTATTATCAGCACTGTTTTCAGCATCAATCCAAAACAGAGCTCCATGCTAGTTACTATGTATAAAATTAACTCTATCCCAGCCAAAACCAGCAGTTCTACTGACCCCAAATTAATTCTCCAGAGGTGCTTCGAATTGCAACAAACACCTACTTACTTTGAATTGCTAGGAGATTTTGAGCCTTATCAATGGCTTTCATGAGTTTGATGCGATAGTGTGCCTTAATCTCTTCTTTTAAACTTGCAAGCAAATTCTCCAGGTCAGGGTTAGCAAGAATGTGAGTTGGAATATACTTTAAAATTACATTCATCACTTCCTTATCCTGAGGTGCCAGCATGTCTTCTTGCACTCCATTATATATGTAGTAACAGTACCGCTACAAAATAATGTTTGAAATATTATGCTTATTGTACAAGTTCTCTGACAAATAATGAATTAGTACAAAATATTTTTAGCTTTTCTATCACTTGAACCTTTTCTGTATTGAAAGGTGTTTGAATACATGGCTACTGGATTTTGGCTATCTCTCTCGGTTCTTTTTAAAGCACTGCCAGTGTCTGACATTTTTACAATACTTCCATGTGTTTTGATGTAAGCATATATACCAACAGAACTGAGGACAGCTTATCACTGATCCCTGAAGTAATAGCCACCAATGTGAGAGGTTAAGAATTTGGGAAGCTGTTTAGACTTGCGAACCCCTTAGAACAAAAGTCAGACTGAGGATCTAGAAAGAGAAACAAATGGGAAAGAAGTTGACAATACTTAACAGCAGTTTGCTATTTTGAAAATTTACATCTTCTAAACCTCATGCGCTGCCTTCTTTTATCAACTACTTTTAAGTAAACAGTTTACAAACAAAAACTGCAGATGGTTACTGCTGCTACTTTTATATTAAAAAGATATTATATAAATACCTCTATATCATTTCTTGAAGGTGCCTTTTCTCGATTATTTATCTCTTTCTCATGTAAATGCATGACAACAAATTGTTCTTCTGGGGTCAATGGTTGGTTGTCTGTATAATGTATGCCACGTAATTCTGGCATATGAGCAAGTGCACACAGTGAAATGAAATCCAAACTGTTTAACAAAGCTGGTGTAAAATGATAATACAAGTTTAGTGAATAAAGAAGCTGTAATCGATTCTTAAATTAATATGGACAACTGACAAGCATTATATAAACCACTGACACTGAACTGAGGACAAGTATGACCTAGGAAGTACTTCATAACATTACAGGACATTACCTATCAGAATTCCATTGACTTCTTTCTGTATGCTTGAGCTTTTTCCTAGAAAGACCAAATTCTTTTGAAGCTTTAAGCACCAGTTAAGAAAATCAAATACAGGAATATTTTTCAACTAAGATATTATTTCAGATTGGTGGAAAACAAAAAAACCCCCAATGTCACAAAGAAGCCTCCAGTTTTTACTTAGCATTAGCAAAACATTAGAATCATGTGTTAAATAATCTTGCCAATTTTTGGGACTATAAGCTAGATTCAGGAAAGCATTCAACTCCTGCTTAAGACTACAGTGCTTACTTATCTCCCTGCACAAACCATATTTTCTGCATTGGGCCATTCTATTTGAATATAAAAGCAATTCTATAAGATGTATAGTTCCACCAAATATACTGCACATGAAAAATATGAGAAGAACAAACTATTACCATGTGCTTTTCAGAGTACAAATAAACAGTTTTTTTAACAAAATTAATACATTATGCCTTTTCACCAAGAAAAGTACCATGACCTGCTACCCACATCCCACCCATGTACTGTAGAAGTACATGGAGTAGAAGAATCAAGTGTGTGATAAAGAAAGTGTTAAAGAGACCTAAAGAACAAAACCAAATCCTTCTTAAATAGCATACACAGGGACTAAGCAGATATTGAAGCTATAGTTTCTCATCTATCCCAGGGAAACAAAACAATTTTTAACACTTCAGGGAAGCAAAGCAACAATGTGGGATGAGTATATTCACAGACAGACTGACAGTATGTAGAAAACTATGGTTTATGAATATCTCTTGACATAGAGGACATTTAATTCAATTAATTAATTACTTCTAAAACAAGTAAATATTTACTTATAACTCAATAATAACTTACTCATTTTGGAATATTCAGACTAAGTAATGGAGTTAATTTGACATCTGCAGCTGGTAAGATACTTAAAGCCTAAAAAACTTGTTTTCGCAAAATGTTTGCTATAAACATATTGGTAAACTTAAACAGTAACTTAAACTCTTAACCTTATTTGCTTTATAGCTTTATAGCACAATGTCATGTTGAATCAACAGCATATAATACCTCATACTGTCGGATTTACAGATATACACATAGTTTGCTAACAAATACATCAATTACATGGTTTAGACATAAACAGCGCACTAAGCAACATTCCTTGATCCCTTTCATTTGATCCTCAAGTAAACATTTTAATGCCTGTCCCCTATCTTGTTTTGCTACGCAAAACTCACAAATACAAGCATTACAAGGGTGCTCCTTGAATTTGTTTCTGTTTTCTTGTTGGTATTAACTTTTATTTCTAGCAATAAGAGCTTAATTGTATTTTTTAATTGTCTACATTGCAAACAATCTGTTCCAAATAATTGCACAAGATTATTTGGAAGGACAAACCTAACTAATGAATCAGAAACCAGCCTTACTTTTAATAAAGTTATGCATGCTTTTGTAAATTTGCCTATACTAACCCTGAGGTGATAAGCCTGAGAGTGTTTATTAGGAACAAGTGATTTTTCCAGGGATGATGCTTTAACAGATAGGCAATTAGAAATGAAAATGCATAGAACAAGCAAGGCTAAACTTATAAATACATTCAAATATGGATACGCGGTGAGGCTGTTCTCTGCTTTGCTGAACCCAGTGATGTTCCCATCACTGAAGAGGACTTTATTTTGTGAAAATTTTTCATTTTTAAATCTCATGCACTAGGAGTATAGTTATTAGCTATGGAATCACTTGGGTTTCGGTCGTAACTTTGTTCTTTGAATGGAGCTGCCAAAGTCCGTGATGGTTGTTGCATCAAAGGAGGATAACAGCTGCTCTTAAGGACAAGCTGAGATTGGAAAAAAAAGCAATAGTTTTACACAGTACAGTAATTTAAATAATCTTCTTAGAGCTAGAATGGGGTTAAATATCAAGTAGTATAAAGAGCAAATACATAAGTCTATCTGAGAGTCATTTGATCACCAATCTGTTTTCAGATCCTGATGTTCCACATGTATAAGAGTAATTTTACACAATGCTTCGGTAGGAGTACTCATGCATTTTTTTGCATAATCAAGGTCTTTTTAATAAATATGACAAGGCACTAGTACATTATCTACTACTCTCTACTCCCTCACATCTCCAACTTGTTTCTCTTCTTCTCCTTAAATTTGCTTAAATTTAGAAATTCTTATTCCTCAAGCCTTTGTTAATGACCTGTCTACTTTTAACACTCAATCCCTGTAATAGTTGGACAATAATACAAGTTAACCAATTCAGCTCTCATCTCTCTCTCTCTCCCACATCAATACAGGATTTGTAATAGATTTCTTCTGTCTGTTCATTCTATGTTTTCTCAGGTGACTCAGATTCTACTGATTGCCTTGTCATCAGTCCTGATGTCTAAACTTATGCCCACAGGCATAAGGGACACATGATTGGGAACTATGTTTCTTATCAAGATACCCTCAGAGAGAAAACGTACATAGGATAGAATCATGAATGTACTTCATACCATGGTTCCTAAAGCTCTCAGTCTAAATTCATATTTAGCTTGTTTCTGTATTACATATTGTTTAACAAATTTAAGTAGTTGATGAGCAGTTAAGCTCATCTTCTCAGCATTTTATGACCTCTGAAGACAGTATACTAAAGCATAAAATAGCTTCATTACGTTTAAACTATAGATACAGCTATGAATTTATTTTTTTTCAGTCTATCATGAGCTTCAGTGAGAACAATACAGTTTGTCAATCTGAAATGCAGGCTAAGGCAAGATTATTACAACCGCCTTGCATTTGTCTTCTCACTGACAGGGCTAATTTTATCAGCAATGAAAAAAACATTCACAATACTGCTGCAATCATACTCCTTAAATTAGCTTCTGAAAGTTCATAGAATCTTTTCAGTACAATCTCTTCCACCACACACTAGACAGGTGGGTAGGTCCCTGAATTACAGTTCTGGGGAACAAACTGATACAGGATCACAGAATGGTCAGGGTTGGAAGGGATGTCTGACGACCATCTAGTCCAACCCCCCTGTCAAAGCAGGATCACCTAGCAAAGATCACATAGGAACATGTCCAGGCAGGTTTTGAATGTCTCCAGAGAAGGAGACTCCACAACCTCTCTGGGCAGCCTGGGCCATGCTCTGTTACCCCCACAGTAAAAAAGTTTTTCCTCATGTATTAGGTTGAACCTCATGTGTACTAATTTGTGACCATTGCCCCTTGTCCTATCACACAACAGAGAAGGGTCTGATCCCATCCTCCTGACACTCACCCTTTAGATTAACAATAACAACAACAACAACAACAGTAATATAACCTAAATAAAATATTATTGACATTGGGAGATTTTCCCCAGAAAGTCACTCTGTCTTTAGGAAATGATGAAGTCAGCATCAACTCTGAATTCTCATCTCCTCTCTTAATTAGGCCCACTTTGTAAACTATGTTCCTTCTCCCCCACTAGGTAGAAGAGACTTGCAGAGCAGGTGCCTTGCTAATGGTGATACCAATAGGAACCCCTTGGCCAAAAAGTTAGTCAGAGAGGAGCAGTAGTTTCTTGAGAAGAAAGTCAGTCACCTGGCAAAAATCTACTGCTTACATGACACAAAAAATTTCAGGACTGGCTAAATCAGCTCCTCTGTCTTATATAAATCCCTAATAATAATAATATGACACCAAAAATCATGCTGGCAGATGTAAATTAAGGTATACCCTGACACAAGGGGAGAGAGCACATACCTGATACAATTCTGAAGGTGCAGCTGAAGCAGAAGCAGGTAAGGGCAGTAACTCCGGTAGTTGTCTTGCATGACTCATGTTATTTACAGAATCATTTTGTGACTAGAAAGAAATTAACAACAACTTTAAAGACATTTATGAAATACACTGTTTTGACAAGAATTCATTCAGAAAGAACAGAGACTTTCAGTTTTCACTGAAAATCATAGATTGCAACTTTTCTCATTTGAAGGAAATGGATATTCTGTGGAGTGGATTCCTCTGCAAAACAGGTTTTCAGATTGCACTGTAGTCATTTGATACAGCTTCTAATAACCAATAAATATCAGATTTAAAAAAAAAACCCACAACATTTTTGTATCACTCAAAACAATTCAAATTGTTTTAAATATGTTTCGTTATACTACTGTACTAAGAATTCTACATGTTGTGCAGAGTTTGTAATGGTGTAAACACTGCCTATTAAAATATTAAAACCTACAAGACTGCCAAATTGACAGTGAAACAGTCCAACTTGTGTGAACTCCAGAACAGAAATATAAAGCATCACTGGGGAAAAATAACCCACTAGATATTTTTAATGTCTGTAATGACTCAGTTTCAGACGAAGCTATATTGACAGGATCCCACTGGAAGACCAGATTGTTCACAAGGAGTCTGCAAAGTGTTTAAATACAAATGTCAGAACACCTAATACATCTTAGGACTATGCTCCACCTCCACAAGGTGAAAATGCTTTGATTTGGAAGTGAAAAACCTTCCATGCCTCCATAGGAAGTTCTCTAAAGATATTTTCTCAGAATTATTTAGCCTCATAGTGTTTTGAGATGTTTTTGAATGTCAACTTTCCTTAGTATAGGCAAAAACCTCATCCCTAGTCTGTTAAGTTTCCTAAATCAAATTTGCTTAGGAGATGCACAAGGAACAAATTCCCAAATACATAGTGACATGATCAGAAAAAGGAGGTGGAAGTATGTGATATCTGAACACCAGTTAATTAAATCACCATGAAAGAGGAAGTTATTACCCAATACAATTACACTTGAATAATGTATAATAAATTTTTACAGAGTTTTTAATACATTTTTAGTAAGGGATTACTGCTTTCTGATATATGACTGGAAAACTAGGCTGTCCAAACTTAGTTTTTCAGCAGACAAAACTGTGCTTGCCTCAATATCAAAGTAGAGCCCATTTAGAAATAAAACTTGAGAAAGGACTGATCTGATTTACCTCCTTGGTATTCCCCTGCGTGCCTGCACACAGGCACACAGAAATCAAGACATTATCACTGTCAGGCATATTTCACTGTCTGGGGGCAGATGAGGAGAGAGTTGA
>NW_010205343.1:588-1563 GCF_000695765.1 Mesitornis unicolor | reverse complement strand
TTCTACATCTGCGGTAACATTCAGGATATGTATGCAACAGTGATCTATTCTGTCCTGTTAAAAATCCACACAGTCCGTGTTCCTTCAATAACAACATGTCTAAGGCCATTCGATTCTGTAAAGTCATTCTAGTAGTGGCCTGTAATTGTATATTCATGTCTATAAATCCTTTTCGTGTTGCTTTTGCCAGTCGTTCAACCTGCCCAGTCAATTGATACAGCCATTTTCTATTTCTATAAGATGCTATAGGGCTTAAAAGGAATTCTAATGCCCACCCAATTTTTAATGCTGTACTTGGCTCATTCCAAACACCATTGTTGTTCAACTCTGTTCTCTTCATTCGTGCCAGATACAAATTTTCTCTATTGGGGGATTTCTTCCATATCGGACACAGTGTGGGCAATCCCAGAGTAATTTGATTTACTTTTCCATCAATGGGTAAATGGGAGGTCCAGGTCCCATCACTTAATGCCCAGACTAAGTGTCCTGGGCTTGGGATCATATCTTTCTTGCAATTAATCATAGTCCCTCTTTCTGTCGGTAGATTAGTTTTAAATCCTCGGCAAATACATCCAGATCTTAGAGCAGATGTCAATGGGGGTATCTTTAGGAACACTAGATCTACTGTACTGCAATTATAAAACTTTCCACATTCCCACCAAGGGACCTTTTTATCTTTTTCTTTTGTATTTTTGACTGCAATTGTCTCGTTTGGTATCAATTCCAACCCATCCCATTGGAAGCACCATGGGGTTTTTGCCATGTACTTAAATTGGAGATGGATGCTCAAAGTCCAAATAGAATCACATTCTTCGAATTCTTTAGGATTTTTTCCATCTTCATTGCATTCTATGATCACTCGAGACACGTTCTGTTATATGGGCTTATCATATTTACACCATCCAACATCTCCAAACTTATCCATAGCAACAAATTGAGGATTAAACAGCTTATAACAATCTACTCTATTTCCTG
>NW_010205343.1:0-538 GCF_000695765.1 Mesitornis unicolor | reverse complement strand
GAGGGTTTTTTGTGAGCAGGGCTTAGTCAAATGCATTGTTAAAATTCCCCATGGAACAGGTTCTCCAACTGCCTGTGGTATTGGAAGACAGGCAGTGATTTGTGACACATTCTGCAAATTTGCAAATTCTTTGATCTAATTCTGTAAATGTGCAAATTCTTTGATCAATCCAATCATCAAATTTTCCTCCTGGGTTATCCCTGATACTGAAATTACCTGTTCAGAAGCCTGATTGGTCTGACCTTGGGCCCAAACTTGTGTCATCTGTGTGGTCCGATGTAGCCACCCAATTTTGATCAATGTTTCCACCACCATAGACTGCCAAATAAGCAAATAAACAAGGTTAATCATGCTTTAAAGTTAATTTCAGAGTCTCTGCATTTCCAACCACTCTCCACTTCACAGGCGGTGTCTTCTTCAATCAGTTGTAGTGGATCTACGCATCTGATTCGGCAATCTTGACTGCAGTAAAAGTAGTCAGCAATACCTGGTACAGTCCTTTCCACCTTTCTTGCAGAGATTCTTCATTCCAGGTCTT
>NW_010205342.1:65610-66729 GCF_000695765.1 Mesitornis unicolor | reverse complement strand
AGGGGGAGGGAGGGGAGGCGGCGGGGTCGGAAAAAAGCCCGGGCGAGCGGGGGTCTTCCAGCCCCTGCCCGGAGCTTTGGCTTTCTCCTTTCGGATCGGGAAGCGAGCGATCAAGTCAATAAACTTATCTCCATAAGCGCCGAGAAATAAACAGACTAAAAACAATAGGTCCTCATTTCTCAGTATCATCAAGAACTTAGGAGGGGGAGGGAAAAGAAAAAGAAAGGAAAAAAAATCTAAAAAAAGAGCACCGGACCGAGCCTTTAAAATCAATAGGAAAACAAAGCCAGCGGCATTGCAATATATAAAGCCATCTGTTCACGATTTCTCTCTCTTTTTATTACAGGGATCACAACAAATAGGGAGAGCTGGTTCTTGAAGAGAAACCGGCATCAGACACTAGCTCTGATTAAATAAAATTTAAAAAAAAAAGACGGGGAGGAGGAGGAGGGAAGAATAATATTAAGAAAACCTGTACGGAAAGGCGACAGAAGAAAAAAATCATCCATAATATTTGGCTGTGCTGGAAACGCTGACTCCCTTCCTTTGAATTTGACCAGTGATGCAGCAGAAGCGCTCTCCCGCTCGTTCTCGCTCCCTCTCTTCTTTCAGACTGTTTAAGAACATTGGCTGGGAAATCATTTTCTTAGAGCGGGTCCAGTTTCTTCATCCATCGCGTCCAGTGCTTGGGAGAGATTATTATGTTCAACTGAGATCAAGTCTGGGTGGCTGCTGTATCCGAGCTGGGCTTTTGCTTTGGCTTGGGTTGGGTTTTTTTTGGCTGCGAAACTGTCTGATGGCACAACTGCAACATAAAGGTTAAATATGGCACAGAGGAAAAAAAAGAGGGGGGGGAGGAAGGATTAGAGGAAAGAAACTAATATAAATCAGTAGCGGTTCTTTTTAGCAAAGAGGTCCCGTCTTTGATCTCTGCTGGGTCTTACAGATCTGCCTTTTAGAGAGAGAGAAAGGAAGAGAGCAGGGGGGAGAGAAGGGAAGAGGAGGAAGAGATCTTTGGCAGGTGCAGAGTGAAAACCTCTTTCAGCTACACTGAATTCTGGAGACTGGTTGGACTAGTAGCTCTGCAGCTCCAGCTTTCAGTGGGTGTGTTAAATATTA
>NW_010205342.1:65372-65588 GCF_000695765.1 Mesitornis unicolor | reverse complement strand
TTTCGGTGGGTGTGTTAAATATGATGGGGGAGCCATGATTCCTGCCTTCCTCACGTCATAGTTAGGAGATTGGCTAAATAAACGCTACAGTGATAGTAACAGGAAAACCTCAACCAAAAGCGGTTTTTTTTTTCCCTCTCCTATCCTCCCTTCTTCCCACCCCCCTTTTCATTCTACTGCAGCTCCAACTGGGGCAAGGAGAGGGCGTCTGTTCCA
>NW_010205342.1:40312-65355 GCF_000695765.1 Mesitornis unicolor | reverse complement strand
AATAAAAAATAAAAAAAAATAATACAGCAGTAGCAGAGAGGGGAATCTGCACTAACAGCGCTGCGAAGCGTGAGCGCGGTCTGTGTGCCCAGGCTGGGAGCAGGGTTTCTGCTCCGTCATTGTCTGGGCTGGAGAGCGGTGGGCGCCCCGTCCCAGCCGATGGCCGGAGCAAGGTCAACGCGGAGCCGTGTGTTTCTCTCGGAGGAGCGCTCTTTATTTTTAATCCGAGATCCTGTGGGTTGTGATAATCCACGAGCGTGCTGCGGGGTAATCTCCCTCCCTCCCGCCCTCTGCCATTAGCTGCGCAGTCGGCTCCAGGGCTGGGTGGCCTGATGGCTAATGGAGCCGGCGGTCCCAGGGCTGGGCAGCCTCTGGAGACCGGAGAGTGCTGTTGGTGGTTGTCTAAGGCTGGAGGCAGTCTGGAGGAAGGGACAGGCCATTCCAGTGGTTTTCAGGGATGCTCTGGGCTGCTGCTTTTGTCTTTGGGCATGGGGTCCGCTGGATTTTGTGGTCCTTAGCAGGGCTCAAACAGTTGCTGAGTGCGGCTGCAGTAGGAATGACAAAGATGCTTCTGCCTACCACCTTTCCACAGAATCTTCTCAATGCTGATCACGCTCACACATTTTTCCCTGGATTAAGCGACATTAAAGTATTTCTTTCCCCTCAAAAGTATTTTTCCCCTCCCAGGCTCCATCCAGCACTGTTCCCCTCAGTGGATGCTTCTGCAGAGCCTTGTGCCCTGCACTCCCCTGAAGCACATCTGTGCACTGTTAGAGTGTCACCACGTTTTGCACAGGGGAAGTCACTGCTTTTCCGATGGAAAAAAAAGATTGATGAAATAAGAGAGCTGACAGGACCATAATCCTATAGACTGCTCTGTACCTTTACAGAGGAGTAAGACTTACTGTCCTAAGGGGAACCTTTTAGTACCAGCACTGAGAAGTACAGGTCACTGTAGATACACTTCAACTCCCATGGAAGCCATTATATCACCCTGGACCCCTCAGGTACAGGTGTACTTAATCATAGCAAAACATTCTGCTATGGAGTCAGAAGCAAGGCTTTCCATCTTTTTCTGCCTTTTCACCAGGATCAGCTCACTCAAAAGCTCTCAATTGGCTCTGAGGACAGTAACACTGGTTCCTTGTGTGCCATTGCCTCCCACCACTGCCCAATAGCAAATCTGTGCAGGAAAATGAGTTTGGTTCATTAACTACCTCTCTATGCAGGAAGCTGAAGTTCAGCTTGTTCAAACCTAGTTTAGCAAGTTGGCATTTTATGTCCATCAGGCAAAGCCTTGCAATTTTACTTTAACTGGGGAACCCCACCGCTAATGAAAAGGGGGTATGATATGTGATGGGGATGCAGCATGAATGGCCTGTGATGACTGTCAGTTTGGTTTGAGTGAGGTTTGGGGTATTTTTGCCTGCCTATGGCTGCAGCCTTTGTTCTTCTGAGCTTCTGGTGCTGTCTCTTAGTGCACTCAGCTGAGCTGGATTAGCAATCAAGCCCAGGAAGGCAAAAGGAAGCAGGTGGGAGCTAGAGCCTGTGCTTCAGAGAGTGGAGTGATGGAGGAAAGCAGCTAAAGCCAGTGGAGAAGAGGTGGGTGTGGGGTATATAGCTTCCTGTTGTGTCACTTCACTGTGGCTTTTTTAAGGAGTTGAGGGCTGCTTGTGGTACTATGTAAGGATAGATAGTGAGGTGCCTTGTCTGCTTTAGCATAGCATACTAGGGCTTGTAGTTTACAGATTGTAGCTATGTGAATTCTTTTTTTCATAACATTTGACCTACTAAAGCTGAAGGCTATAGTATTAGATGGGGAGTGAGCCTTAACAAATATGATGGAGAGAAAGTTGTAGATTACTTGAATGAGTTCTTAAAGTCGTTTGAATATATCTATTATTTTGCAGTAACAGAACATTGTGTCAAATGTTGCAACTCCATATGCAAGAGTTATATAATGAAAGTGAGATTAGCTTTGAAATATAATATAAGCAACTAAATATAATTAATCATATGGTTTTCAGAAGGTGGAAGGTACTGCAAGTAACTGATTCCTTGAAACTACATTTTTTTTTTGTTCTCATTAGTATGACCTCTGGTGCATATTGCTTATCTAGGTAAGTATGTTTTCATCTAAATTGTGTCTGCCTGTAAACTGCATCTCCATAACTCTCCTCTGTGAACTTTTTGTTAAGATTTGTTTTTTATTTTTTCCTGAATATAGGTGGATGTATCCTAGTCTCCTCTGTAAATGACCTTTGTGGACAGGTTTTGCTGGGACTGAAGTTCCCTAGACATGCGAATAAAAGAGAGCTGTCTTGTGTCTCTGCGTTTCTTCCCTTGCTTTCCTTCTTTTTTGTGGGATTCAGAAGAACTGAGTTTTACTTTTGCAAGATTATACACACTACTTTGGGAGAGGGGAGCTTTTCTGTAGTGTAAATAACACCTATATGCTATTGAAGTCAAAATGTTGAAATGACAAGCATCACCAGCTGGAGAACCTCCTGTGATGATCTCCAATGGAGCTGTAGCTCTACTGGCCTGCAGCAAACTGCTTTGAGGTGTCTATCAAGGACAAGGGCCACTTCACTGCAGTTTGCTAAATAAGCAGTAACACCTGCTTTTAGCAAGTCCAGGGTCTTTCAATGTGCCATTCTCAAGTATGCCTCATTCTCTGGTGATTTAGGATTGAGAGTGCTGGTGACCCAGATGTGGGCAGCAAAGGAGGGCAACTCCTGCTGTGATCCTCCCTTGTATCCCTGTGAGTCACTTGGGCTGATGCCATTCTTGCATGGTCAGGAAGATATCTTGGCTCTGGTCCAGCCTTCTCAAAGTCTTGGGAAATATCTTTCAAAACGGTTAACTTGGGCTGCCTTTGGTGTGAAGCTCTCTGTTCCTGTTGAGAGTCTGCAGGTATATTTTTCCTTAAATTGCCTGATAACTTTGAGGCTTCAGTCTTTCCCAGCAGGGATGAACAGATGCTGTTACCTGAATCAGATTTTTCTTTTGTTTTCTTATTCAATGCAATAAAGCAAGCCTTAAGGAATATAACATCAGATAATCCTTTGTTTCTCAACTTCATTATCTACCAATGCCTTTACCTATCGATGTGGTCATCTGTGAAGTAAGATGCACTGGCTAGGTGGCAAACATTAGCAGAGAGCAAGCTTGTGGCTTTGCTTTGGACAAAGGGGCAATGTGTAATTCTCAATTTCCTGAGCTTCTCTTCCCCTGCCCCAGAGACATGGGAATGATCAGTACCAGCTGTGCCTCTAAGCTGTGTTGATTGGTCAAGCAAGGAAATGAAGCCAAGACATATCTAGTTTTTACCTCTCTTGTGTGGGCTCCATCTCTATCACACCTTGATCCAAGGAGGATAGTAGCTTCCCTGCTTTTCCACTGATTTTTCCTATTAATAGGTGCAAGAATACAACTCGACTCTTGTTTTGGAGCCACTGTGCCATGAACATGAGTGAAAGGGCATCTCCTGCCTCTCTAACTGGGAACACAACGTGCATTGCTGTTGGTGGCCCCATGGGGCTGATAGGGAGCCTGGGGTTTGGGCCAGGCTAGAGAGGGGAACCTGAGTATCTGCTAGGTTAGGAGTGCTGAGGTGGCTTGTGGTCAGGACTCCATAGACTGTAGATGCGTGAAGCCACTGAGATAAATCAGAAGCTTGGTTGTGGGTCAGGATAGCCTGGAAATTGGACAGCGGGTACAAGATAAGGAGCAGGCAGGCTCAGGGATCAGGTCTAAGGGCTACCGAGGCTGTTTTGGCTTCCCAGGGCAACCTCACAACTTGCTCACTCTGCACAAGTGTGAGCTTGGTGCAGGAGAGCTTTTGTGCTTGTGCTGGGATCTGGGGAATGTGTGACCTACCACCAGTATGGAACGGTTCCCTTTTCCTGCTGCAGGGGAAGAAATGGGGATTTGTGTCCAACCAGCTGGATGTCAGCTCCACCTCCCTGTATCTGCACCTTGATGCCCTGGCCCCTTTACTTCCAGTGCAAGTGCAGTATTTGAATGCAAGTTACCTGCCCTGGTTTCAAGCATTTGCCTTCAAGACTTGGAGTTGATGGGGAAACCAAAAATTTTTAGTAACTGCTAACTGCTGTTCAACCTCTTCTTCAAACAAGCTTTTAACTGCAGAACTGGTGTGCATAGAGCCATGGGGTATTTGTGATAATGCCTGATTCAGATAGTTTCAGAAGTCAGTTGTTTATTATTTTACTTTCCAAGGTCTTGGGCTCAGTATGAAATACGTAAATATTTCTCCTTATCTAAACTCTGTCTTCATATGGAATTCCAGTATGTGCCCAGCAGCTTTTCATTTCTGCTGTGCTGCATGCATTACCCCTATAATTGCTAGTATTATGTAAACAAGGCAATAATAAGTTCTTAATGGAATATTATGACATTAATAAGTTATTGCATACAGCTTACTTCAATAATTTCAGTGAAATCAAGTCCCTTACATAAACTCTTAATTTTCTCTTTTTTTGGCCACTGAATTAAAATATTTCCTTTGTTTTCTTGGAAGTATTTGCATGTTTTTGGAAACTTCACATTGAGTTACTACAGTCACAAGCCAAGATTGCTTTGGATCTGACAGGCTTTTTAATTTGGTATTACCAATTAACACTAAGCACTTTTTTTTAATACGTTCTTCCTTTGCTTTTATTTAATAATATGATTAAGAATTCAGGAGTGGTTATTGTTCTGTATCCTGGCATTTCTTCATTGTTTTGTGCATGAATTAATAGCTTATCTGCTGGTGAAATCTGTGTAGATGTTTATTTTCCCCAATTCTGTCTGCTTGCCTCACTGAGCAGTGACAATGGTCAGTGTATGTGATAATGTATTCAGGTAAATAAATGAAGCATGGGTTTGGGTAAGTAAACATACCCAGCTATTATTTTCTGTTATAACAGTTTACAGCCTTCTGATGTAAAGCCTGAATGCAGCAAGGCAAACTGTAAGTCAGGCCTGATTGCACACTTTCAATCAACGTAATATTTTTATTGTTACTTCTAATGGAAAAATGGATTTTCCTTTCTGAAAACATCTATCTATGATGCTGGAAGTCCTGAGGGTATCACGTGCCTTGCCTTGCCCCTGTGGTGATGCTGCCTAGGGTGCTCTTTCTGCTCTCCCTCTCCTTCCTCTCTCTGAAGATTCATGTGCTGACCCAATTTATTGGTGCTTTGCCTTATAAACACAGATCACGCTGGCAATCTAATGGGTACTGCATATTAACCTCCTACACTGTGTAAATCATGTTTATTGCCAAGGAATATGCTTGATACTGAACAGAAGGCAATTCCATGAGCTTGATTTCATAGTCAACTTCCTGTTGGGGTATGAAGGATCAGTGATATGTGTTGGAAGTGGAGAGCTAATTTTTAATTTTTTTTTTTAATAAAGACAACTAATGTTGTCTTGTTTGCCTTCCATTCTAGGATTTTGTTAGCTATGTGATATTTTTTTAACAAATCTTCTCCCCCGTATCAAACAGGCAGTGTGGGCAGCCATTTCTTCCTGTAATGGTTTTGCTAAGGTTGACTGGAGGGGTATTGAGCTGCGAGTTTGAGCTAAATAGTGATGAAAGGAGGGACATGTGATTGGATTCCCCTGTTACCAGCAGAGCTGGCTGGTACTGTCAAATCATTAGAGCCAGGCAAAGGGCTAGCTCATCCTGGAAATGTATCACCAGCCTCCACTGATTTCAGAAAGTCAAAGTTTCCAGCTTCAGCCTTTTGCTTTCAGTGTTCCCATTCTTTAATTTAGGATACAATATTCTGGATGATCCAAAACCCCAGGGATTGCTTAGAAAACCTGTGGAAGCAGAGAACTCATTATTATATTAAGGCAATAAAACAGAAGGCTTTTCCCTGCTTGTTTATTACTCCTCAGCTGTTGCTGCTGCGGATCAAGGGTCAGTTCCTCAGCTGGTATCAGCTGGCCTTGATTTCAATGAAATGCCATCTAATTATATCAGCTGAGGATCTGGTCCACAATGCTTAATTCTTCCATTGTCTGGAACAAAGAGCTTCCTGGCAATGCAAGAACAAAACCTGTTATTGTTGTTGCTAAAGCAGTGTGCTTGGCTTGTGGAGGGATCACATTTGCTCTAGTCATTCATGTGGAGTGTAAGCTTGCATATAGCTACATTATGGAGGGGCTGAAAAATTACCTTCTTAAGTGGTAGGATGTCATAAAGAAAATTAGCTGTTAGAAGGTTGTGTTCTTATCTAAAAATTATTATTTAAACCAAGTCAAAACAAATTATCTTGATGTGCATGACACAAGAGCATGCACTACTTGAGGTATCATAATTTCATCTTCCTATAACAACTGACTCCTTTGAAAAGAACTGTGATCAAATAACCTGTATTCCTTGTGGACTTTCTGAGTTCAGGTAATAGCGCATTAATCCTTTTAAAGTGTATAAACCATGGCTTGCTAAATTACACAAAATTATTTTGCAGATTCATTGAAGTTGATGGATCCAAATGATTTATGCCTGGAAAAAATGTGTCCTGATGCTAAACAAGATGTAGTGTGACATGCACACAGGAAACTTCTGCACGCTGCAGTGTACAGTCTCACACCCATCTGAGTGCATATAAAGACATGAATGCACGCACACACGAACAGTTTAATTGTATACTGAATAAACTCTTCTGGGAATTCTTTTTTTGTTGCTGTCTAATTTTGATTTGTATGGATGTTTTGACTTGTTAACTTGAGGTTTTTTTCCTCTTGACTGGCTAAATTTTCAATTGGATAGCTTTAAAAAACCTGAGGAAGTAAGAGAGCAAACCACAAAGATGTTTTAAGCATGCCACAGCCTGAAATAGAAATTAAAATACTAATAAAAAACCCTCATGGGAGAGTCTTACAACTAGGCAGTGTAACCTAACAGGCTGTGAATTACTCTGCCGCAGGAAACACCAGGACTCTCCCCAACCTGGATGCTCCCTGGTGATGTGATGCTGAAAAGTTGCTTCAGTTCTATTTCCTCATCTGATAGGAAGGATACCCTAGAGCATTTTGAGAGCTATTAATAAAAGCCTCTACAGGAGAGCTGCAATGATATTTTAGGTCTCACTTCTTTGGAGAATAATTCACACTCCTGACTTTAACCCCACAAGAAACTCTAATTCTTAAAAATATTCTGTATAGGAAGGTCTGAAACACTGGGACCCATTAAACTTAGTGGTGTCCTTAGGAATATGTGACTGCTTATGTACATAAGGACGGTGTGATGTGACTGAAGTGCAAAGCTCAGTGAGACTCTCTAATGAGAGAGGGGTTTTAGAACCCCCTTGCACCTCCACTTTTTTCCTGCTGTCCCATGATTTTCTTGCATCCTGTCCCTGAGGCGTTTTCCTGAATACTGTTTAGACACAGTCACATATCTACTTATGGTGATTTGATATTAAATACACTGAAAACTTTGACCATGGAGGATTCTTGTGCAATAGTTATCACTTTAAAAAAATGCTCTTTTTCCCAACAGTTGATTATATTTTTATTGTTTAATCAAGACTTGCCATAAAACTCACTGCAAGCTTATAGAAAGGCATGGAAAAGGCAGGTGCTTGCAAAGGGTGCTTGAGTTTCCAGCAGCCCTTCTTCTTACCTGCCTCATGAATTATTGCTCAGGAGGTCATAGTGAAAACATAATTTTGTAAAAAAATTTAAAATGTACTTTCTCTGTGCTCCTAGTCCCTAACAATTTATTTTTTTTTAAATTTATTAGCTCGGTGTGAGATTCTTTTCTAATGAATTGCCACTTGTCCTGTGGTTAAGGCTTCTCCTTGCTGAATCCTGCCTGGACGTGCTGGTACTGCTCTTGGCCTGCCAAGGCAGCAGCTTTAATCTCAGCCTGCTCAGTTCCTGCTACACACCCTTGAGATCTGAGTTAAACCTGAGTTAAGGTGGACCCAGGGCTGGTTTGGCCTTTCCCTTGTTGAAGATGAGGAGCCTGCTGTTGACTTGCCAGGGGAGATGGTGAGGGTTTCTGGTGTCTCCCTCCCTCCCTTCCCATCAGCAGGATGGGATTTCCTGGAACTCTTTAGTTGTCAGGGTTTTCCACTCTTTTGATCCTAAATTTGCCTTTGTTTCCTTACGGGGTTTTTTTCCACACTAACTCACTTTCTTGGGTTGTTCTATTGATATATTGCAACAGTAAACTCCAGGGATTTAATATGGTTATTCTGCATTTGCTATTGAAGGTGAGAGGATGTGTGTAGCCCTCATGGTAAAGCAGCCACACTGTTACAAGGGAGGGATGATCTATGAGCACGGGAGTTTGTCATGGTGCTGGAGGCAGGTTTGTTTTCTGGCTGTCTTATTTCTTGTCAGGTCTTGGGCTTCTCCAAGGGATGGGTTCAAACACTTGAGACAGCTTAGGTGCCTGAGCTGGAAGCATAATTGCCATAGACTCCCTTGTAAGTCAGACCTAATTGCCTCTGGGACTGTCATTTAGTTGTGAGACCAACCCAGATTTCCATATATAGGTTGGAGTAATAAGACTTGATTTATCTGCTCTGTCTCTTCAGAGGGGGAATGCTTTGAGGCTGGGCCTATCTTTTATTCTGTGTCTGTACAGTGCCTCCAGCAAGAGAGCAGTGTCCTCGGGTGGATTACAGGTTAGAAGAAGAATGGGGATAATATATATATGCACAGTGCCTGTAATCCAGTGGTGAAAGCAGTTGCTCACTTACCTTCTCTGCTGGAAGATAAAAACTTTGGGCAGTTGCCAAGAAATGTGTCAAGGTTATAACTCTCGGGTGGGCTGCGAACATGAATGTCAGACATGCAAAGGGAAAGTGGTTTCAAACGCAGGCTTTTTTCCTTCTCTGGTTCTTTGAAGATTGAGGTAACTTTAAAAGGGGGGAAAAATGGTTTCCATGGAAATTTTTTGCAACCAAGGGAGTGAATATTGGTGTGTGCTTTGTTTTGTGTTCTTCACAGCTGATAGAAGTCACAGTGTAAATGGACCTAACTGCTGAATGACCTCTGACAAAACCAGATAGGAAGTCTCTGTTGTTGTTGTTGTCAGCGATGGTGATTTCAGGGGGTTTTTGTGTTTTTTCCAAGGTAAGAAGTCTTTTTCAGTGCAGTGATTCACTGGTTTTAACTGAAACTTTGAGGCATGGTGACAGATAGAGATTGCAGTGAGTAACAAGGTTCAGTCAATTATTGACTACCCCATCTCAGCACCTTTGTTTTCTTTGCTGACAAAATATCATGACCTTTGTATACAGAGCTAAACCTGCATGAACCAAGCATTGGCTATTCTGGGTGTCACTCTGAGAACTGAACATTTTCTGGTTGTAAAGTGAATTGAATTCTCTCCTTGCAAGGCTTTTCCTATTATCTTTTAGATTAGTGTTCTGTACGTGGCTGTCTGCTCTGATTTCTGTCCCTTCTCATAAGAAAACATGCAGAATAGGTACAAGCCAGTACAGTACCTGGTGTCGTGTATAATAATTCAGACACTCAAGTAAAGCCAGTTAGAGCAGGGCTGGTGTGGCTCAGATCTCAGCTGGGATGCTTTAGACATGACTGCCATACCTACAAATATTAATATGGTGACTTGTGTAAATACCTTGTGCATAGCAACATTAGTGTGAGGAGAGGTCCTGCTCAACTCGCTAATGGTCAATACTTTGCCAGGCTAAGTTCTGCAAGACCCACATTCATGATGTTGGGGAACCTTCAAATAATATAAGCCCAGAAAGATTTTTTTGTTTGTTATCCATAAGATCCACTTCAGAATTCCAGTCTACAAATAGAAATGATGTGCATAAGTCAAGTGAAAATTAAGTTTAATGTTTGTATTTAGTGAAGATGTGGAGTGATATAATAAGACTCCTTGTATCTGCTAACAAATAAGATAACAGGTAACATAAGCCAGCAAGAAAAATAAAAATTACATGAAGAGCAAAGTAGCAGCAAATCCAGAAACACTTCAAAAACAGCACATTGAAATTGGTGGAGTTTAAAAAAAAAGAAAAAGCTTTTGGGAAGAAACATTAAAAGGATAAACATCAAAGGAAGAACAAAAGGAAATAGGGACAAATAAATTAAAGAAAAAATTATGAAGCAAAAAACCAAAAAGTCTTATACAGAAGGACTGAAAATGAAGAACATGAAGAAGTAATGAAACAGGGGAATAACAACGAGTATAAGATGCAGCTTTGAGTATCATTTGTGTAGGTGCTCACAGTCAAATGTGAGCACTTGCTTTATAATTCCCATTTTATTTTCTTTCATTATTTTATTGTTCTTTAACACAGCGAAAGTAATTATAAGTTCCTTCTAATAATAATTACACGTAGGCTGTGCCTTCTACCTCTAGTCTCTAGGTATAGTGCAGAAATATCCCTGGATTGTCAAGAACTGCTTGGATGCTCTGCCTTGTACTACCAGCAGTGCAGGAGTGGATGGGGGAGTTGCAGATGGCAAAGGGCAGAGCACAAGCACGTGTTTGATTCTGGGTAGGACCTGGGGGTGTGCACAGCAGTAGGGTGAAGGCTACGTGAGGATGAGGGAGCTGCTTTCCCTAGGGAGTCTTTTGTGGAGGTTTGTGTGACTTGTCCCACCTGCCACTTACGGAGAGGTGCAGAAAAGCATGAAGTGCCACTGCCAGTGAAGTCCATAGGGGTACTTTATGCACTAAGGTGTTATTTCCCAGCCCCTTGGCATGTGGCTTGTAGTTGAAAACTTGATGTGGAGATCAGCATATAAATTAGGGCCAAAAGTCCCTGCTGTGCAGCTGCTCCAAATGTGCGCCTCCTGCACTGGTGCACAGGGCACAGTGATGGCAGCACTGGAGTAAGAAGGGACCAGACTCACTGTGGGTGTGCAGCAGCAGCAGATGCCCAAGCACACTCCAGAGTGAACCCATTACAGAGATGGTACAGAAGTTACGGAGCTTAATCACTCTATTTGCCACCTGTTTTTGTGTTATAAACCTGTAGAAAAATGAGAGTGAAATGACCAATGGATCTTGTAAGTCCAGCCAGACTCAAACTGTGTTCCTCATAGAGGACTTCAAAGAAACCAGCTGAACCCCCAGTCTGTACTTGGTGTGGCATTTTGGTTTAGTCTCAGAAGGGAGACATTGGCACTGCTGCAAGAGAGTTCAGGAGGGGTAAAGATGCTGGAAAACACTGATATACAAATAGTCTTACCCCAGAGGGAAATATTGGCAGTTTGTATGCCCCTGTAGCCTCTCTTCTGCCATTAAATTTATAGAGGCTGTGCTCCAATGCAGCAGCACTTTCTCATCTGCTCCTTCATTGCAGTGGCAGCAAGAAATGGGTGAAGACTGCAAACATGCTCCTGTTTGTACCCCGCAGTAAGTGCCATTGAAAGTAATTTAGTTCTTCTCTCGCTGGCACCTGACAGCCCCAAGGGCTGAGAAACAAACAGCAGAAAAGGAGAGCTAGAAGAAAACAGGCTTAGAGAGGTGAGAGACACAGCAGTGGCGGTTGCTTCTGAAGCCTTTTGATAGAAAGGTCCATGAAAAATTATTTTTTCCTTTTCTTTGCTCTCCAGACCCCAGTGTTCAAAGGGCAGGCGGTGACTCCGATTGCTGCCAGCTGGATTCTCCAGAAGTGCTATTCTTTCAACTTGGGCAGGCTAATGCTAGTAGTGCGAAAACTTGCCCTGGGTGCTGAATATGCACATTTGCATTCTTGAAACCCAAGCTGAGATTTTATTTAGTGTTTCTGAGTCATGATTAAAAAGAAAAAATAGTGCAGGAATCACAATTGTGGACAAAAGCAGCAGAATTGGCTTTCTGGCACAAACATATACAAGCCATATTTGTCCAACAATAATTTCCCATGGAAATTTAACCTCTGAAGGACACTAAAGTTGAATTGAACTGTAGGTTTCATAATGTAAGATGGCATTGTCAGTCTGACAAGTCTGAGAGCGATGGAGCAGTAACACAACATGAAAGAAATGGTGCACCCATATGTAAACCAAAAAACCAAGGAGCTCTTCCTAGAGTCAGCATCAATGTTGCCATCCCTGTGTGACTATGACCGTGTCATTTAATTCATTGCATCATCTGAAAAATGGGTGTGAAATTAGAACCATATACAACTGGCATATAAAGGCCAGGGGAATAAATCATAGTGAGAGAAGATCACATTGTCCTTAAAGAGGAAAAAATTTGAGACAGTGCACATCTGAAACAACTGTACTTTCTCATCTGCGCTTGCCCTGTTTGGGGTGAGGGAACCCAATGACATCTCTGTGTCATGACCTGCCACAGGAGGCGGGTGAGCCCTGTAACTCACCCTGTTGAGGACTGTCCCCTAATGGCAATGGACTGGGACCTACATGTGCTGGGGACTGGCTGTGGCTGGGCTGGCCTTGTCAGCCAGATGTGCCTTTGCTAATAATAACAGGAATTGCCTTACGAGCAAAGCTCCATCTGGGTCGCTTGCATAAGCCACGGGGTATTGGCTCGTCTTCTCCTGGACAGGTTATGTAATCGCATCAGAAATCAAATATACAATTTGGATTTCACCTTTTTCTGAACATCTGGCTGTTTGCAGTTTAGACCTGCTGATTTTATAAGGATCCCAGTTAGAAATAGGTCTCTGCGCATGTAGGCATGGAAAACAAGTGTTGAAAGGTTGCCAAGACAATGACCTTGGAATTAATTTTCAAATTCAAGTGAATATATTTTCTTCACTCAGCTTTAAGTTTCAGTAAGAGCAATGTTGTGGTATGTTGACCTCTCCAGCCCTAATTCAGTGCTTGTTTGAAGGAGTCCGTCTTTTCTCTAATGCTGCATTACCACCTCTGAAATTGGCAGAGAGGAGGTGGCTCCTGCAAGGAGCCAGGATGTGACCTGAAGCCAGTGGTGTCTATGAAAAGAGCTCAGTCGACTTCAGCAGGCTTTGGAGCGAGCTCATAAAAGGCTGCTGGCAAGGCACTTGGCGTTTTAATTTCCTCCCTTTGCTGGTCTTGGATAGTCTGAACCTACTGACCTTTGGTGCACATTGATAATCTTCTGGTTTTCACCAGGAAAGCAAAACCTAGGACAAATTTTGCTGGAGAACTGACAGAAAAGTGGTTGCAGCTTTTAATTTGCTTGACTTGCTGGCTGAGCTCCATGTTGGCAGATATTTCGGTAGCTCATTATTGTTGGAGGCTTTTCTCGATGTGTGTTCTTTAAAGCTATGCACAGGATATCTGGTGCACCCTGATCTGTGTCCCTTTTGCAGCCAGCTTCAGGATCGCCTTCTCAAGTGAAGTCAATGGGATCGTGTGACACAGCAGCGGCATGTGAACACAAAGGAAGGTTCACAGCCTTGTTCTTAATGTTTTTAAGCCCAGACTTTGAGGAAATGAGAAGATAAGTATGGTAGTCTGTTCCTTCAAAGCATCCCCAGCATTTTTAACTGCGTTTCTAATTATCGTAGCAGATAATAAATACAATACATGCACCCATACACATAAAACAGCATTATTTTGTGCTTAGTCCATGTGTTTCATGTAGAAATCTGGATGACAGCCAGATCGGTAAATGACTCTGATTTTTAATGGAAATCTAAAACACAACAGATGTACTGTATACTGAAAAGAGTTAAAAATAACTGTTTTCAGTGTCTGTGCTTCCCTTTAAACAAAATACATAACATACAGAGCAGTGGTTGTTGAGCATATGGAGACTTTAACATTAATATTTGCCTCCACTATTTCTGAGAGTTTGCCAGGTTTATGCAGGGGGGCCTTGAAGTTAATGACAAGTTTCACAGGCAGGATTTCTGCTAACATTTTAACCCCTCTCTCCGTGTTCAAACTCTGACTGCTATAAGCTGGGAAAATCTTTATGACCACTTGCATGTTACAGTAACTTTTGTGAAAAGATGTGCAAATGCCCAGTAGAAATTAGTTCCCATCCCTGTTCTGCTAGGGAGCTGGGTATTTTACTTTGGTTTGTATCTGGGTAAACTGAGAAGTTAATTTTGGGTCCTCCAGCAAATTTTTTTTTAGTGCTGGTGCCTCTTTCTTGTGACTGTTCCAATTCTTCCTCATTACAAACCAGAATTACTAGTTCAGCATTACAGGGAGGATTGGCTGCATCTGGCAAAACTGGATCAATTCCAGCATGCTGCATAACTCCAGACTGAGAGCAACCCTTGTGAGAAAAGGATTTGTCTTTAAGAGTTAATTTAAGTGCTACCCCAGTGTGTACATCTTCCAGTGTGCTTGGCTTCATTGCAGCTGTCAAATGGCTGGGGGGCTTTTATGTAAATCATTTTCACAATACACATTTGTAAGCTAGTGTAAAGAAAACATTTTCTTCCTTTATGAATATTATATAGTGGAAGAGCTTCATCTCCACATCACACTTATGCTTTAATGTAAAACAGTTTTAAGTAGTCTCCATGTAAGATACTCCATGTAGTCTCAGAAACAAGTTTTAGGGCACAGTTACCCAAACTACCAAAAAGACTGAGTTTTAGAAGAATTATACCTATTTCTGCGAACTTCTGTACAGCACACTTCTGATTCAACATGTTGCTCTTGTTTAAAGAACTTCTTTTCTTAGAGTGCTAAAAAAAGACCTTTGAAACACCATGAAACTATAGTGATGAGTTACGCTGGAAAAACCAATATTATATCTTTCATCATTTGTCTGGTGTCCTTGCCAAACTTCTAATTTAGCAGTGTACAGTAGTGCACCAAAGTGAGTCATGAATTCTTCAGTATAATTACCACACAGTGCAAACCCAAGGCTACAGAAGTCTGAACGTTTTCCTGTCTCGTTTTTCCCTTCTACTTGCTTTTCAAATACCATAAGCTTTGCAGGAAAGCTGTGCATTGCATCACAGCTACAACTGTGTTCTGAGCAGATATAATTAAAAGCTGAGTTTTGAATTAATAACTAAAATTCCTTTTCTGTGGGACAGGAACAAAAGGGAAAAATGCATTTGGATTGGTTTTAGCAGCAGGAACATGTTTTTAGGGAAAACACTCTGGTAGAGACAACAACTGTAGAGTAGTAGGATGATACGGGATCTGAGTAAATGCTGAGAGATAGTCTTGTTGACATTTTAAATCTAGTTTTTCCTTGAATTGATTTTTATATCCTCATGTTTGTCTTGCCCATGCATTTTAGAAAGTGACCCTTACACATGAGGTAATTGCAAAGGACAATTGGAAAGCTCGTGCATTCATTCAGGGTCCCACCCCATGAAAAACTCAACTGCAGAAGGGTCCCAATGTCTGTGTATTATCAGTGAGATGTGAAGGTGGCCCTAAATTCTGGAGTTTCAAAAATTGCTACTGTATCCAAATTCATGTGCATATAAGTGTGTTCATTAAGGGTTACTAATTTTTACCTATTTTGTAAGTACATACGAGACTCAAATTCTGAAAGGTCACTACAAACGACAAAATTCTTTACAAAGTTGCTACCAAGCAAAGTCTTTCCTCAGAAAGAGCTGTTTCAAGTTGTTCTTGAAATGTTGCATCTTCCAAGTTGCTGCACATTACTGTTGCTTTCAGCAGGAGTCCAGAGTGGGTAACACTCCAGAAATGCAACACAACTTCTACAAAACAGAGGAGACTTATGTTTTGTCAGACTGTGCAAGAAGATGAATCCTGTTTGCAAACATGCGAACTTTAATGTGTTGATCTGTTAAATATTACCCCTGCATTTGAATTATTCCTGCCTCCTTGTCTTTTTTACAGGATGATTACAGCACAGGTACTACCAGAGCATAAAGAGTGGAGATGCTACAGATGTGGGGGATTTCACTTCCTTCAGCAGCTGCGAGGATGGTCAATGTTCAGTGGCATGTTGTTTCTAGGTGTTGCGAAAAACAGTTTCCTGAGCTCTTAACTGCATCAATTCACTTCCTGCAGAAGGCACAGGAAAATGCGGTTGTGTTTCTGAAGGCATAGTTACATTTCAGAGAGTTACTGCAGACATGCTGCCATTGCAAGGTCCAACTACATGACTTTCCACCTCCTTCTTAATATTTTCCCTATTTAATAGGGAAATGTGCTTTTTGGACATTAGACTGCTCAGCAGCTATAGATGAAAGATGATTATTTTCTCACCAGGAAAAAAAAAATACAAAAGATGCTACAAACTCCCTTTGCATTTCTGAAAACTTCTTCCCCTCTTTCCCAATTACCGCTTTGGTTGCCATATCTTGATTCTGGCTTGTGGCTTAGCCTTGCACTTTTTTCATGCTTGGATAAAAGCAATTAAAGCAAAGGGCTTGCTCATGTGAGTGGGGTCATACAGATGCAGGAACGTTCACACTTCGCTGTCACTGTGCTCTACCCACACTGCTAACAAAGCCCTCTACCACCATTTTTCAGCAATTGCATTAACTAAACGCAATAGTCTGACAAATTCCCAGAAGTGTCATTTCTTTTCCTTTCATAACTGTTTATAGGATCACGCTGTGGTCAGAAGTTAATTCTACATCCATGCTGAATTAGATGTCTTGGGGTTTTTTGCTGAAATTGACTGTTTCAGAACTGCGGTGTTGCTGTTGTAGGAGCTTATATAGAGAGGTGAGACTAGGTAAGCTAATGGGTTATGTACACACTATTCCTTTGCTTGGAAGTTGAATAGTAAGTTAGATATCTAAGGATTATTGTTCTTCAAGTTATGGAGATATTAAGTTTGTCCATTATGTCATCTGCTCTCTTCACTTGCTGCAGCATCAATAATGTTTCTCATCCATCCCTGGTTAATATTTGTGTAGTTCCAAAGCTGCATGAAGAGTCTCAAAGCACAAATAAAAACACTTTCTAAAAGAGTCCACAGCCTAAGTGTGAGTTTATATCAAGAGGAGATAACAGCAAATGATAGAACATAGCTATGTTGCCTTTCATACTAAGTCCGTGAGAAGTAGTGTAGAGGGATGAACAAATCAATGGTTTCCATAAGAGCACGTTAGATGGAAAACTTAGACGGGAGTTGCTGAGGTAGGGCTTATACCAGAGATGAGGCATAGTGGATCAAATCCAGCAGGACACTTCAGGCACTGGGACAGCACAAACTCCTTGTGATTATAATAGCTGCCTTGGAGAGATGGCTTCAGTCTAAATGCTGTATTACTTTGATTTTTGTCAATTAAAGTCTGGTGCAATTAGATGAAGCCCTTGCTCTGCGTACTTGACACTGCAAGATGCTGAGGAAGCTGGCCCTGATCCAGCAAAGCACTTAAGTGATTCCATTAGCTTAAATGGCACTACCTGTATCCTTAAAATTAAGCATGCACTTAAGTGCTTTGCTGGGCTAGTGCCAGCGTGTGCAATGGGTGGCAAGACCAGATTGGTAGTGATCACTGGAGTCTTGCTTTGGTTTTTGTATGCAGGAGGTCTACATGGTTTCATTTATTGCCTCTTTAGGCCTGCTCTTCAAATTGTGACTTTGATAAAAATAAGTGGTAACACTAAATAAATCACCCCCAAAAAAACTGCTTCTCTCACAGAATTTTTACAATGCATGCGATTAGAAACTGTTCACCCAGAGTGATGCCAAACTGAGCCATTCAACACTAAGTGTTTGAGGCAGTTAAATGTGGAGAGTGATGCCTTGTAACCTGTGAATGTTGTCTGGGCGCAGTTGAAGAATATTATTTGAAATCGCTGATGCTCTTGACTGAATGAAGGCCACATAGCCAGATGCCTAATGACATTCTTGGATTAAATGGAGCTATGGTCTATGTATAATTGTGGTAAAAACTATATCATAAAATGCTATAATTATTATTACTTGGTTTATATACTGCTCTTAAAAAAACCCAGAGGCACTGTTAATTCAGAAGTAAGCACATTCACTAAGTCTGGAAAGTTAGAGGTCATACAGGTGCAAGTGTCCTCAGAGAAACTTGAAATTAAAGAAAATGAGCTTGGAAGGGACCTCAGGAGGTTATTTAGTTCATCTGTCTCTTTAAACCACCAGCACCATCTATTCCTCAGTCTTCCTAAGCTATCTCTTCCAGGGCATAACAATCTTTACTATTAGAAAGTATTTCCTGATGTCCAAATTGAATTTCCCTAGCTGTAATTTCATCTTGTTACTTCTTGTCTAACCTACCATGCACATGAAGAATAGATTATTCCCTTCCCATCTGCAGCATCCTTTTACAGCAGTCTCAGGGCAGTGCTGAGCTACTGTTCCTCTACATACATCTCCCTTACTGCATTTTTTTTTGCCAATTTTTGCACTTCCTTCATTTTCAGCTCTCTAGGATCTTGCTTCAGACAACTACTGGTGAGGGGCTAAAAAGGGAGCTGAGACTGTGCTTCTGGGGCTTTAGGCAACATGAAAGCCTGGTAGGTAGGAGAAATTCTGCACCTCTGCCTTGCTGTATCTCATCAGAGGGTATCTGAGTGCCAAGTCACAGTATACAAGCCTGTGCATGTGGCTTTATTGAGAGAGCTTTTTTATTATTATTATTTTTATTAAAGAAACACTTAATTCTCAAACTCTTACTTAGCAGTGAGTGATAGAGGAGACAAAGCTGCGGTCAAATGCAGACATTGCTGAAAGGTCTGTGTTTTGCCCAGGAAGCTGGGTGATGGATTTGCATTTTTCCTCTTTCCATGTGACTGCTGATTTGCTCCTCACAAAGGAGTCTCAGTTCTGATCCTGAATTTTGGTTCTGTTGGGCAGCAAACAAAAGGCTCAGACTGATGCAGTTTACAAACCACGCTGCAATTTCTGCAACCCTTGGCTGGTCAGCCCTTCGGGAGAGACCTGGAAGCTTGAAATAAGTATAAACCAGCAGAAGATGAGAAGAGAAGCTGCTCCTGAAAGTCCTGTCCACTGCCTTAGCTCAAATCCAAGAAAGCCCATTGCAGGCTTGGGATGTTTCAGTCACATTCTAGTGATTGACTTTTATTTTTCTACTAAAGATCAGTTTTCTAGTAGTGTGGCACACTTGATAGCTGTCTCTTAGTATTTCGGCACACACTAGGTGCAGAGTTCTCCTCGACTATCTCTACCAGTATTAACCAGAACTTTTTTTGCAAGAATATCTCTGGGGACAGTCTGGGATCCTCAGGAATTCAGAGGACAGCTCTTGCATTGCACACTTTTAGTGAGCAAGGCTTTTCTATGTATGCATGTACTCTTATTATTATTCTAAAAACACCTCAGGAAATTTGTGCAATGCATAGCCCTGCCTTCCTTGCAGCTTTGCTAACGCTCCCGTGCCGACAGCTGATACCCATGTAGTGCAGGGCTGGTTTATATTTACACCCTCCCAGAAGGCTCGGTGCAGTTGTCACAACTTGTCAGTGGTCAGGACAGAGCAGTTCGTGGTCGATGTAAAGATACTTCCCTGTTAGAGAATTTGGCATGTTTAAAAAGGAACTGGGTGGCTGTGATTATTAAAATGTAATCAAAAGCATTAAGGCAAAGATTCCCTTTGCCATTAATAATGAGAAGCCTGGCAATGTAATCTTCTCTTCATTCTCTTGTTTCACTTCTGTGGTGAGAAATGAAATGAGAGCAATCAGGAGCTCCAGGGGCCTTTTTGCACTGTGTATTTTTGTTGTCATAAAAATCATAAAATAAGTACTTCTGTCATGTAATTTTAGTTAAAAATATTCCTGGAGAAAACGTTTGCTTTATCATAGCTCCTAAGTGTTCCCATAAATGAGAATTAGGCTCTTAATTCTTTGAGGTGCTTTGGAAAACTCCCTTAAACATCACTTGCAATATGTACACTTCCTTCTCAGGTAGCCTGCCTCATTTGTAGTTTCCTATATGGTATTTTTATTTGTTTAATAAGGCTTATAACTTATTTTACATCCTCCCTAAGAGTTAAATAATTAAGAAATCATGGGTTATAGCAATAATTTTTAATCATGTTTAGTATCTTAAATAAGTTTCCACTACAGCAGGTTAAATAGTCACCAGCCCTTACCTTAGAAAGTCTCATTTAGACCTAATACTGAAAGATAAATGTTGTAGAAATTACCATTTAACACCTTTGTTTGACATGGGTTTACAATGTTTTCTCAACAGAGGAAAATGAGGAAAACTGTGTTGAAAATGTTGAAGTCCATTATCTTTGATTCTGCTTCTTTAAAAAAACTGATGATCTTTTCACAGTTTGTCTAATGACTCCCTTGAGTTTGTTAACCTTTGTAATTATACCATTTAATTTTTAATCTCTTTCTTAAATCAATTTTTATAGTAGACTCAAGACAATTTCTTCATATTCTATATGAAGCACTATGTTCCCATCAGAACCTGGAGCTCTAATGAGACCTCCAAGGTTGAGGTCTTCTGATATGCTTTGCCAACACTGGTCTTAGACTGATCTAGTGGTAATAACCCAGACTGGCAATTTCCACTGGGAAACCTCAAAGGTGAACTGGGAGATCTTAAAGGTAATTCAGTAAAGTAGAAGTATACTTTTATTCTCGCTTTCCAAAGAGATTAAGTGAACAAAAGGGAGGTCAAATGACTTGTGCAAGATAACAGGGGTAATCCAGAAGTCCTCACTGGGAATGGGAAGACCCCATTCATGTCAGTGCATCTGGAGCTAGTCTTCCGATTCGGAGCAAGTGGGACTCAGTGCCTATATCTTCAGAGCTGGTGGATGATGAACACAGACAGTTTCTCCAGCTTGATTTCACTGGGCTTCCCACTGCTTATGCGCATGCAGGTGCTCAGCCAGGCAAGGTGAAATTCCTGAAAGGGGAGACACCTTCTGTGTTCTGGGTGAATGAGGTCTGAGTTTTGCCTTTACTTCTTCCTTTACTGTTCTAGTTGGTTAGAAACAGAAGAATGATAAGAAACCTGGAGCTTTGAGCTGTTCAGTGGTTTAAACTCTGAAATGACTAATTTGATGAACCATAGCTGAACATGAGGGAATAGGAGTTTTATGATTGAGAAATGTGGGAGGAAAATTTAGGTGATCAAGTGAATGACAGTTTCTTCAAATTGGACTTTTCACTGACTTCAGTGAAATCCTGGATTAGGGTTGTAGAATGTTGTATTTTTAAAAAAAGATGTAAAATGGCTTTGTCAGCAATTAGATGTGCATGTGACCGTAACGTTTCTCTCCATGTCATGTCACAAGGCAACTCTGAAATCCAGTTCTACAAACAAGAAGTCTCAAATAAGATATTTTCGTCATTGTGTGAGGCCCTGCAGTTCATGAAACCAGGATTAAGAATTTCTTGTGCTACACCACTAGGGACACGGGTGGTTTTTGGTGACTTAGCAGATAAGTCACTTCATGGCATTTACTATCACAGTTAGTTGTGCTTACACTGTTAGGAGAGCTTCATTTCCATGTGGGAAGTATCTTCAGAAACATGAGTGTGACCCAAAGGTTTTCTTATGGCAATAAAATTTGAGTTCAGTAAGTGATGACGTTAATTCTCCTGGCTTTTGAACCCTGTTTTTCTGAGAGATGGCATGCCCTGGCAGAGCAGTGTAGCATGGAAGAGGCCTGATGGTTTAGCCCTGAATCTTCTCTTTGGTGTCAGAGTAATTGCCCTCAGCACCTTTTCTGCTTTGGCTCTTACAGCAGAAGTTATGCCTCCTGGTTGCTCGGGTGATGAGGCTTGCAAGCCTCAAAAGTTTTATGACACCTGCTTTAACAACAGTTATTTCTCAATTGCCTTTAAGTGTCATAGAGATGGTGGGAAGAGCTGGAAAAATTATGTGGATCATGGAAACTTGTTTTAGAGACTGCTGAAGTGAACTTTGGTTAAGTCTGTTCAGCTAGACTCCAGGGCAAATAGACAAAGCTAGATTGGAGAGGCTGTAGCTGTGAGATCTTTGCCTTATTAATGCTGTCAGGAAAACGGCTGTAAAATTTGCTTTTAGTCTCAATGAGGAAAGTCCTTGAGATACAACCAGGCCTCTCTGCTTCTGTGCTGCTTTGTCTTGCTCTGTGCCCATCCCTGGCAAGAATTTCTCATGGTATGTCTGCCAAAGAGAAGGCTTATAACCCTTAGAAAGATGCTCTGTATCTTTCATGGACTCTTGGTTCCTTCTCATTGGTTTTTCTTCTTGTTTTGGGGAGATGAGAGCATGATTTTTAATCCTCCAACAGGAGCATCCCACCTCTGCACAGCATGCAATATGCTAAAGCCTTTTATTCAAGGACAAGCAAACATCTTTCCTGCGGCACATTGCTTTGGACCTGTGTGCTGAGGGTCGGTCCCCAAAGCTGCTGGCGTCTCTTTAATGAAATGCTGAGCTCCTGTTAGCCTGGGGAAGAGCCCTGACTTTTCTCACTGATCCCTCCTGAGGCAATACCATGCTCAAAAAAAACATATGGAAATAGGCCTGTTCCCAGCAGCTCCCTCGCTGCTGCCTTTCCACCAGTGCCAGGCTCACAGTGGCAGGGAGACTTTGCTCATCTCCCCATGCGCCACTGTGATCTCCTGTTTCTGTGAAGCTGTCAAGATGGCTTTTCCAAGTGAATCATCTGTGTTTCTAGTGATAAAACCTGTCTGGAAACTGGTGTGTCTCAGAAACAAGCTGTCTGGTCCTTGAGATGACAAAGTCCCTCTTCACGTTGTGTCAGAGCCCCCTATACAGGGACCAGGGATGCGTTTGCCTCTAGCTTTGTGCTCCCCAGCTCAGATGGATTGTGTCACTGCAAAGCTGTGTTTCCTGATGACTTTTGCCACTGCAGAGCTGAGAAGCTCCCCCCATGTTTCCTCTCCAGTCTTTCCCAGGTCAGTGCTGTTGCATCTTCCCTGCCAGACCAGTATCACTCGCCTCTCCTCATGTTTTGCTCCTTGCCTTGGCTGTGGTAGACTCTGCCTTCCCCATCCACAGGATCTTGAAGCTTTCATAGAGACAAAACTGCCCAGTGCTCCCTCAGCCCTTGACTGGAGGCTTGTACAGAATTCGTGTCCTCTTTTCAGTGCTGAACTAGGGCATGGGCTTTGCCCAGATGTTTTCTCCTTTACTCTTCTTCTTCTCTTCCAAAACCAAATAGCCAGCTTTACCTCTGGAAGAGGAGAAAAAGATGGTTTTTATTAATTGCTGCATTAAAAAAATCAGCAGCAGCAATGCAAGGACAAATTTATCTTCCAGCTCTTCAGCTTGTGCTTTAGTCATACTTTGTCAACCAGACAAAGCTCATCACTTATACATAAAATCCTTCCAGAGAATATACAAGTAAGGAGAATACATGTATAATGAAATAACAAGTCTTGGCACTTCCTAAAGAAGCAGCCAAACATTCAGCTGTGATCAGTTTTATTAAGAGAAGAAACTGCTAGAAACAATAGTGGCCCAAATAATTGATGAGAGAAGAATTTGATCTCTGGCTGGTGGCTGTAATAAATTTTTCTTGTCAACTCAGTTCATTTATTGCAGGTAGAAGCCCTGTGCAGTGATTAAAGCAGCAAAATATTTTAGGCACAACAGAATGTAACAATTCTCTCAGTGAACTGGACAAAAATAGCTCTGCGGGTAGATAAATGGAGGAAGAGGAGGTGCTTTTATTTGAAGTCTGTATTAAATTAGGGAGCATTTATTTTTGTTCCTCACCCCTTGCAGGTGACAATGAAGCAAAATGGTATTTCTGGGACTATTGCCTTGTACAGACTATGTCCAGCCTTTTGATTAGCACCTTGGGAACTGAGAGGAAAGCACAGGCCTTTCCTTGGTGTGACTGCCAGGTAGGAAGACTTGGGAGAGGGCCAGGGGAGGAGAAGAGGGAAGGGTGGGCATTGCTGGAGTGGAGGGAAAGCTCATAAGTGCTTATGTTCTGATTTGCTTTAATTATGGATGGGTTTGTGATCTGGACTGCCCCTCTCCCAGCACAGAGGGCTGGTTTGCTGCTGAGGTGGGAAGCAGACAGGGCATGGGATGGACCCTGCTCAGAGAGGGGCAATGCCTACTGGGTGGCTGCACAGTCCTGTATCTCTGTTTGCTCCTGTATGTATGTAAAAGGATATTAGTGCTCTGTTTTAAATCCAAAGGTGCTTTTTGTGAGGGTGTTTGGGTAGCCTGGGTTGGAGTTACATATTTCAAAGAGTATTAGACCCAGACAGAGAAACCCATTGCTTTTCATCAGGGCAATATGAGACTAGTGAGTGCCATCAGGGCCAGAGACAGCAGCAGTTAGAAGTAACTCATTTAATCTGTGCAAGAAAATGATTAAGTAACAACCTTGTCCTGAGAAAGAGTTATGTTTAATGTTTCATTAATGTTTCATGAATGTTGATAACTTTTTCTCATATAATTTAGCATGCTTGGCTCTTCCATCACTGGCGATATTTCCAGATGGGATAGTGAATATGGGAGAAAGCTGTCACAGTCGTCGGAGTGTGTCGTTAGAGTTAATGCAGGAGTTGTCAAATGATTCCTGTTTGCTGCTGAAAAGCTCTGTATTAGCACAAGGCTGCAAAACTGTAACATTTATCACCAGCGAGTATTATTTGAAAAGATAATTTAATATCTGTCAGGGCTGCTGTAGTATTTTTTGGCCAAAGAATTTAAGTGGGAAGATGTGTGTGTGCCCGCCTGCACTTCTGATTAATTGTAATTGTAATCTCACATAATGCACTCCTCAGCTTGACATTTTTAAAGTAAGGGTAGGTTGGTTGATTCCTGAAATTAATTATAGTTCAGATTTTGGAGTGTGAAACGGATAGAGAGCTTTCTATAAACCCTTTAGACACAGCTAGAATTTGGACTGATTTATTATGCACTTCTACTATGCTCTGCTGCTCATGTCATGAAATCTTTAGGAATGTATTGCAAGAAAATGGCTCCTTTATACAGATTTGATGCAGGGAGATGGAATTTTAATTATGTTTTGGTAAAGGAAAACAAAGCCAGTCAGGGCTGTGGCCCTTGGTGTACCTGATTAATTGATTCTCTGGTGTCCCTAATTCAGAAAGAGTAATAAAAACTTATATCTGCATGAAGCGCTGTGTGAAAGTTTTAAAAATATAAAAGCTAACGTATGCTGGGATAGCTTATTTACCTTCCCTTGCAGGAATAAATTAACAAAGGCAAAATAATTCCTAGCACT
>NW_010205342.1:32195-40281 GCF_000695765.1 Mesitornis unicolor | reverse complement strand
CAGGAATAGTCTTTCAGTGGTTCTCCTTTAGGTGTTAAACTTATTAATGCATTTCTTTAAAATGATTAAATTGTCTTCATGTTACCCTGAAACTGTGACAGCAGATATATTAACTTTTGAATTAACCCAAATAAAAGTCTGCTTTGAAGAGGATGTTTTGGAATTACAGCTGTCTGCACAAGGAGTTATTGAGAAACAGTATGACAGTAGGAAGACTGCTGTCTTAATCTGAATTACCTTTCTTGTGTAAACATGACTGGCTTTATCACACTTAACAGTTTTTAATATTAACAAAGAAACTTTCTAGCTAAGGATTACAAGTTAGTAATATATTCATGCTCAGAAATTCCAGAAGATGAAGGAAAAATATAGTGAGATGCTGTCTAGGCTCTTGTAGAATAAGTCAGATGTGTGATTTGGATCTAAAGAGACGTTTGCAGTGGTGTGATGGGTATCAGTGTATCTCCACTGGGTATCAGAGCCTCACTGGGAGCTGCAAGCAGATTGTTACAGAAGAACAATAACACTTCTTTCATTAAGCTCTTCCCTGTTGGCTGAGAAAGATAAGGAAGCCTCCTCCCCACTTGACTCATGCAGTAGATAAGATAAAGATCTATATATGAGATAAAATTTAAGTGCAGCAGGAACTTGGAAGAGCCATTTGCTGGGAGGAAAACCTTAGCAGGCCTCAGCTGGAAAAAGAAAATGATCCTTGATTTGTACAGTGTTATAGAGGAATTATTTTTCTGGTAGTAAAAGCAAATCCCAGTTGTTGGCTCCAGATGTACTTTCTGTTGGAGACTGGATTTTAACAAAGGCATCATCTGCAGGTTGTAATTCTCCCTTCCAGAGCTTTTGGAGGCTGGAGAAGTTCAGTTGTTTGCTCTGAGATGATAGCCTTCATGCCATGTTAACATACATGGCAATCATTCGCAAAAACTGCTGACCGTAGTAGACTGCAGGGCTTGTGTCTTATGTGGATGAGTATTTCTTGAATTTCTGTTTTGTGGTGAGGACAAAAAGACCTTTTGCAGGTGTGTCATTCTTCAGCCTTACCAAATCACTGTAATGTGACATCCCCAGTCATTAGGGTAACTCAAAACCAAGCAGCAGCATTTTCTTTTCTTCCCTCTTCAAAACAGTGACAGAGCAAGAGAGATTGTCCAGGTTTTTTCTTCTTCCTTGCAGAACTTACCTGCCTTTTCCTCTTAATTATGTACATTGCTGTTCTCTGTGCATCATCTACCTCCCTTGCTCTTATGAATATAGATTCTAGGGATTGTGCTAAAACATTTCCCATTGCATTCAGAAATCCTGTCAGTGCTATGTGCAGTACTATAAAAGCATATATGGGTCAGGCTGTGTTCTGAGCTCACATGATGAGCTCTGACTGAAGGCCCTAGGGACAAATAACCCAAATACAGGCCTGTATTCCTCTAGTAACTTGGTTGTGATACACTGCTCATTATATGACTGCTTGAGTACCTCTGCTTTCATGATTAATGTTATGTGAAATGTAATTTAGATGTTCCACTCTCTGCTATCTTGGGGAATATTTCCCTTCTAAGCGGATAAATTCTTTTGTCTCCAACTTGAATAATGCAGTTGCAATTTTTACATTATACAAATTCTTGGGTTTTTTTCCACCACTCTTCTCTTTGTACAGGAGCTCTAGAAAATGAGAATTGCACCCTGAAACTCAGAATAAATTTCAGAGAAAAACATTTTAATGTTAACTATGTTTTAAAGTCATTAAAAGATGCCCAAAGATTCTTTAATGGGAAGGAATATATGAACTGAAGGGGTCTTCTATGCTGTGCAACAGTTGATGAAGGCAGAGGCTAGAGTAGAGACGGCATTTGCTCTTGGTCAGGTTGGTTTACCATGTTTTAGATGTGTCTGTGTGTTGGAGTCCCTTGCTGCGAGAAAGCTGGGTTGTCGGCAGCTGGCTGGCAGCCAATGGGGCCATCTCTTCATCATAAATGGGACACACGTGCTCCGGTTTTGCAGAAACCAGGTAATTAATGAGAGAACAAAAGTGAGAATGAAATGGAAGTGTATTCAGGTATGATCATCAGGTATGTTCCAAAATGGATTGTAATAGAAAGTGGCAGAATATGCTGGCAGTAAAATCCAAAGATGAAGTGCATTCATTTAATCAATTACGGTCAATTAGTAGAATCAGAAGTACTGTGTTGGTTGCAGCTAATGCAGAGTTTAAAGCATTTTATCACTAGTAATTAAAAAATTGGCTTGATTTCCTATTTCAGATCTGTGTCCCATATATGTAGCAAGCATTATAAATAATAAAATAACATTGAGTTGTTTAATATTTATCACCCATCTTTATTAGTTACTTGAGTAAAACTGTACTATACTTAAATGTGATTTTTTTCCTTTTCAATTCTGAATAGCTAATTTCTACTATCTGTTTGTGACCTCTCTTCAAAACTGTTTCATAACAGTATCCACCCACTATTTCTTTCAATAAAGTGAAATATAATCAGGATTATATAGATATTCTAAAAAAACCCAAACAACCTCAAACAACTCCAAACCTGTTCTCAAATGCTGACCTTAACTTTACTTCTCCACAGAAGTAAGAATTTTTCTTCAGGTTTGGTTTTCTTTTTAGTTTTGGAGAAAAGCCTTCATGGAGACACATTTATAGAGCAACAACATCCTTTAGCTGTAGGAGCTTGTTTGCTCAGAGAACCAACTGAAGTGATCCTGACAAATGAGTTTTTATGGGTGTGAGCTGTGTTTCCCTTAGGGGTGTGTGTGGTCAAGTTTTACCAGCCATCCTTCCTAATGCAAGCCAGTCCTAGGCTTGGAGGAATGAACTGCACTGGGACAGGGACAGTTCTGCGGGTGTAAGGGCACCCACAGCAGGCAGCGGTTGTTGTGAGCAGTGCGTAGCTGTTCTGTGAATGCAGGCTCAAAGGATGCTTCACAGGGAGCATCTCTTAAAGGCCCTGTTAAAGCATTTCCCATCTTTCTGGCCATATCAAATAAAAGAAGTTTGGCTTGCAGAGAAAGATGTTTTCAAATGTCTCGGCTTTCAGACCTGGACTCCACCCTGTTCCAAGGGTGCTGATTTAAGTGCAAATATAAAGTTGTACTGAATGCAGCTGAAAAAATATGGGTGGCTTCTCAGCTAGAGCAAGGCTTTTTCACCTGCACAAACAGACTGTTTCATGCAGACCACTTTCCCTTGCTGGATCCAAGAGGCCAATGTTACTGGCCCTGGGCACTTTGTTCCCAGTCCCTCAGGGATCAAACAGCTGCTTTTCCCATGTGGTGGCCTGGGGAGGGCTGTTCAACATGTGGATCTTGGAAGAATCACTCTGAGATGGGTTGGTACAACCTGCCACCTGAGGTACCACACGCCGAGGTGGAACGGTGGTCTCTGCTAAAAGAGATTGGACCAGGAAAGGAAATAATCATTGTATAATCGGGAAACAGTGCTGTACACCACCATGTTTTCCAAGCTCTTCAGACACAATCTTTATTTTTTTGTGTAGGTGTTGTCTTTTTCCAGTTGCTGTTTCCTTGAATCCTGATAACCTGAGGGTAGAAATCTGCCTCCCATCTTTGACTCCTAAGTAACACAGCAGGAGCTTTATCCTGATACAGTAAGTTCAGCAAAACCAAGCATGGAAAACAAGCTGTGAGCCACAGATTACTGCATGACCAGAACTGCAGTGCTGGCTCTTTTTGTTTGGTGCTCAAACATGAGCATGCAGTATTGTAGCCTGCTCAGGAAAGTTTGGTTCAGTTCAGGACTCAAACCAGAGGAATGTGTATTCTATCTTCCATAAAGCAGGATAGTCCCTGACAAATTACAAGCCATTACTTTGAGATTTTGAGAGAAGCTCATTCTCCACTTTTCTGGGGAAAGAGGGGTGGGGGGAGGGGGGAGGAAAAAAAATCATAAAACTGAGTTTTCCCCACCCACCCAAACTGATAAAACACAAAACCACAAAAACTTGTAAATAAAACATGAGGCAGAGGAATTTTCAGTGGCTCTGGGGGAAGGAAGAGACAATAGCAAAATATCTGGCAGACTACAGCAAAACCCCACATGGACAGCAATGCAGACTTGACGCACAGTAAAAAAAAAGTCCACCCAAACCCCCAAGGTAGTTAACAAGTACTGTGAAACCCCATTGCAGAACTGATGAAACAGTTCTGATGGCTCTTTCTTCCTAAAGAGCAGCTGAGATGCCTGCTCATCTCCAAAAAGTCAATTTAAACTGTATCTGCTTCAAGCTACAGCCAGTACTTCTTGTTTGAAATCCTTGTTCACACTCTGAGAAGCCCAGCCTTTCTGCTGTGAACTGCAGATTGACCGACTCAAGCCTTGCATCCCACTCTGCTGTGGAAAAGTTGTGTTGATGGAGCCAAAGGAAAGAGAGGAAAAAAGTGGGAGAGAGGCAGCATCCCTATGCTTGGGCAGTACAGGCACATCTGCAAGCAAAAAAGGCAAAATAAAATCTGCTTGTTCAGCTGAGGGCATTCAGTTGATTGGTGCCTCTGACAACAAAACAGAACTGTTCATAGGGTTGTTCATTAAGTATTTTTCTATCAGGTACTAAATTCCACCAGAATCGGAACTTTGTGAAATCATGTTGTTTAGTAATTTTTTTGTTGTTGTAGAGAGGAAAAAACAAACAAAAAAACCTAAAAAAAACCCAACCAAAAACAAAACAAAACAAAAAATCTCACACCCAAACAAAAACCCAACAATAACAACAACAACAAAAATCCAATTAAAAAAAAAACCAACAAGAAAATTGGGTCTTACAGCAGCATTGGGATGGTCCATGTCTGTAGTAGTAGAAGAACAAACTTAAATTTCTCTCTTGAGGAACTTCAAATTTTTCCTACTGTCATAAACTGTCAAAATAAAAATAAGTAATTCATGTAGTAACTAAATGTTTTGATAAAACCAGAGTAATTATTTCCTCCAAAATTGATACTGCAAGAAATTTTGAAGTGGTGGTGGTCTGATGTGGAAGAGAAATTGATCGTAACATATCTTCCATGAAACAAGATATCCAGTTGTTACCCAGGTCTGCAATAAAATACTGTTACAGATAAAATTCCAGTGGTCTGAGCACCATCAAGGATTTGGTAGATAGGGCTTTAAGTCCTTTCATTAACACAGGCTTTCTCATGTTATATTCAAGTAGCTTAGTCTTTCTGTACTTCATTTATCTACGAGGAAATGATCAGGACTATGTAGATCATAGAGCTCTAGATTATAATCATGAGAGGATCTGAAGATTTCAGGTAGAACTGAATTACCAAAGAGATGTAATTCTATAAAAACTGGAGTGAATTCTTAGTTCTGGGAAGCAAGGCTGGACATGGGGTTTTGGGTGTGTTTTTCTGGGAAGTGGATGTGGTTCAGCACAGATAGAAAAAAGTTGGCTGACATCTTTATCTTAAGTGTAAGACATGGGGAGAGGGAAAATTCAAGGCATTAAAGAAAGCCCAGCTGTCTAAAACACACACTGGATAAAATCCTAATCTGTCTTGAACATCAGTTTTAACATGTTTTCTTATTTTCTTTTCATCTGTGTTAAAAAAAGAAAGATGTAAGCATAGATGTGTCCTCCTTCCTTTCAAGAAACATATACAGTAATCAGGATTATGTTGTTTTCATAGAAACATGGAAATTAAAGTATTGCTTCTCTTTGTTCTGTTTCCACAAGAAAGACTAAGTAGGTTTTGCTGTAGCATCTTCCTTATAATACCCGCTATGTGTAAATGCCATCAGGGTGTGTATGAACGTGTTTGCATAACTTCCAGAGATACAGACAATGTTTGATGTTAATTCTCTGATTTACAGCTGTGCATCACTGGACCTCCCTGTGGTCTCCAGACCTACAACTAGGCCCTGAATATTCTTCCCACCAAAGTCGATGGGAATGTAGACAGCTGGCTGCTGGAAATGACCTTTATTTCTGAGACTGATATTTCTGAGCATCTCTGTGCTCCCCTCGGGCAGACACTTGGAAGGGGGAAGCTGTTTACAGGAGCTGGCTATAGTTAGGGTGTCCATAGGTACATCCCTCCAGGTGAGTATTGCTTGTGAATGCCCCAGAGGAGCCGAGCAGGGACTCGGTTCCTTTCTATTTCTTAAATGCCTTCATGAAAAGGTGTATGTATGTTAAATTTGGGATCTCTTAACCTTAAATTGTCCCCTCCAGTGATGTGTCTCCACAGTAAGAAACTGGACAGTATAAGATGGAGAAAATATTTAACTGCATTGTTCCAGATTGGATTATGACGTGATCTATTCTGGGAACAATGACCATCATTTTAGTACATATTTATGAGGATGGCGAGGGGCCCAACAGGAAGCATGACATGAATCTCCAAAGCAGGGCAGCCCTCCAAGTTAGTTTATATTAACTCACACATAGCATGGAGAGGAGCGGGGAGGTGGGAGCAGCAGCCAGTGGGAGTGAATGGATACATATGGGAAAGAGGTATTTTTCCACTCCTGCTGCTGAGTCTGTTCTGGCTCGAGGCAAGACCTCAGCATCCTATTTGTTTGGGCACGTCCTGGGTTGGGCGTTTGAGGGTAAGCAGCAGCGCAGTGAGACCATTAGCATTGGCAGGGCTGCCTGCTCGAGGAGCCTGCTTGTGCCAGCAGCATGGGCACTGACCTGTGGCTCAGGGGACACACTCTGAGCCACCCCACGGGGATTCATCTGATGCAGATTTGTTGGGCAGACTGTGGGCATGCTTTGCACCCTGACCTCTTCCTGTGCTGTACCTAAACAGTTTGAGTCTGTTTAGTTTATTCTTAAAAATGCCAAGTAGAAACATAACCATTTTTGTTACAAAGCCTGCCGTGCTCTCATGTCTCTTGTATGGAGCCAGTGTTGCAGGGCAGTAAGTGCAGCTGCAGGCCTGAACCTTAAGGCCTCTGCAAGCTCCAGGCCTTGCTGTAGTCCCACAGCCCTGGGTGCTGCTGTGCACTGCCTGGGCAATATAAGAAATATCATTATGTGAATCTGGCTGTTTAGGAGCAGTCTGTGTTTTTCAGTAGGCTTTTTCCTGTCCTGCCATACCCTTCAAATTGCAAAAACCCGTAATCACTGCTGCATGTGCAGGTAGGGACAGGCAAGTGCTCGATTGCTCACCTGCCCAGCAATTGCAGAGGGGCCATGGTCCCAAAACACACAAATGTTTGCAGTGAGAGCACTGATATGTGTAATGCCCACAATCAGGCTCTGGACCTTGTTAGAGAAGCTGTTCTTTACAAGGACTGTGTTTTCTAAACACTATGTTTAGAAAATCTGTGTTAAATTTAGGAAGAGTGTGGAGATGTTTGCCAGTATTTGTGAAATGTCATAGAGAGTTTCAGGGGCAGTTTTACAACGCCTTTCAAGGTTTTTATTGTGCTTTATAGTAAATGCAGGATTACAGTGTTGCCTTATAAAACAAGTAGATGCATCAGTAGATATTAAACAGAAAAGGACTGCTTTTACTGGTACAGGTAAGCCTCGAATTTCAAATAGGAAACACCACTTATTCTCAGAGGGCTAACCTAGCAAGCAAAAAATATGGGTGCAAAGTTGCACCCAGTTTTATCAAGTACCTATCCATTCTATCAAAGGCAATCCCAAGCAAACACTGCCTGGGAATTTCCATGTTCCTGAATTAAGAGGGAATGGTGTTAAGTGTGGTGAAGATGTGGAAAACACCCTAAGGCCCAACTGAGAAGAATAAACCACACAGTGTGATTATTGTCTGTCCTAGGATGTTCTACTCCCTCCTATAATATACAAATTAAAACCTTTGCTTATAACTTGAAGCACTGTGCATCTCATTCGTTCATTGCTGAGTGCATTAATAAAATTTGGCTCTTTTCCATTCATAGGATCCTCCAAGCATTCACCTCTCTGTGAAAGGCAGGGAAAAGCAGAGTGGTCTTATAGACTCAAATGACCCTTCTCCAGCAGAAAGCCTAATGCAATGAGTCTCCCTATTATAGAGAGATTTTCCTGCCGATATAGTGCTGTGAATGTACTATGGGCAGCGGGGCTGCCTGGCTTACCCTGATATC
>NW_010205342.1:6042-32164 GCF_000695765.1 Mesitornis unicolor | reverse complement strand
AAGAGTGTTTAGGGTATGTCTGTACTGCGAGATGTGGCTTGCCACATAGCCAGGGCAAACAGAAGTGGCTATAAGGTGATAAAATGAGCTACCATAATCACAGGGATGGCTCAAAGTAGTTTTCGAGGACTTTTGGCAAGCAGCATGGACTTATCTATTGTTTGAGTCTTATAGCCCTGCCTTGCAAGGCAGTGAGAGGGCCAATCCAGGCCACCACATGGTGCTGGGTACCTTCATCTGCTGTCACCAGAGGCCCCTGGGGAAGTGCCCAGATCACACAGGGAGGCTAGAAGGGACAGTGGTCTGTCAGCCATGCACACCTTTCCCCATGGTTGTTGGATGTTTTTTTGATCCTCCCTAGATCTTTTTTTGTGCTCCCAAATCCCACCACAGCCACTGGAGGAAGACGAATCTCTGGGAAAGGCCTCCGACAGCGGCACAAATTATGCGAGGATTCAGACAAGTCCTAACCTGACATTTTTCAAAGTGAAATGCCAGACCTGCTGCTTGCTGATTGCTTTTGCACTGTTACAGGAGCTGAAACACAAACAGCATTATTTGCCATGGATGACAAAAAGGAGACAAAAAGAGGTGGACTGAGAAGGAGCGAGAAAAAAAGCTTTGAATCAAGTTATGGAGAAAAACAAGCTTCTACATGGGCAATTTTGATGAAACTATTAATTCTGTGTAGTGCTTAAAAGTGATCATGATCATGGCACTGTCTGTGCCAGAGCTAGAGAGCTAATTATATCAAATACAGAGGAAGATGTAATTATCTCCCCTTCCTCAGCAAGGCCACCAGAGCAGGACAACATGAGGGCTTCCTGCAGGCTATGACAATGGAGAAGCCTGAAAAGAGCAAGCCTGGGATGCTCGAGGCTGCCTCCCACAGAGGGGTTTGAGTAAATGGGGTCCATTTTATGCAGCCCATCATGGACATTTCACCCCTTTCCCCCAACTAGGCCAACCAACCAGCCAAGGGGCACTGTAAGGTTATTCCTCATGAGTCTGAACCTGTAATTAGATAGGGGTTTCTCACAGAGGTGATGCACCTTCAAGCATTACCCAAACCTTGCAAAATTAACTTCTGTGTGTGCAGGGGGAAAAGATTGCATTCCAATGGAGCCAAAGACCATGGCCTCTTTAAATGTTATTAAGTCAATAATTAAGTGAATTTGGAGTGTGAACTGTGTATCCACTTTAAATGGATTAATGATATGAGAATTCATACAAAATTGCTGTGTTGATTTTATGTTAATGGCTGTTTGAATATAAGCTGAACTATTAACCAAGGATAAGTGGAACTAATGTGCCAGCATTACTATAGAAATATAATTGAAAGGATGGTCTGCAATTTTCAAAGGTCCTCATTTCTCTGGAGTGGGTCGGAGGAACAAAGGCTCCCTTGGCCAGATTGGAAGGATGTCAGTTAGGGCGGGAGGGCTGTAAATGGAGGGATGCTCAAAAGAAGCCTGAATGGCTTAAATAAAAGCTCAAGGGAGGGGTATAATTTAGCTGTCAATAGTGGCACTGGAGACACTCAGCAGGGCAGGGTATCTAGTTTGTTGAGATCACCAGTTTGTGCTTTAAACATCTCAGGACATTCGTCAAGACTGCTATGTCTTTTGCCAGCACCCAAGGAGCAAATATTCCCAAGATCTTGGAGATAAATTTGTACTTAAAGCTGCACTGCATGTGAGTCAGCATTTCGCCTAGCTCCATCCTGTCCCGAGTGCAGGGACAGGGAAGCTGCTCCAAAAGGATAGGAAAAATTGTGTTGGTTGGTAGAAGGAGCTATGGCGAGTAGGAATGGCATGAAAATGAGCAAAAGAAAATGTAAGCTGGCTGTCAGTGTGTTCTTCCAAACAGCAAAGTCTGTTCGATCGTGGAATCCCCATTACTTGAAACATTTAATTATAAGCTGGATAATAGCCCTTAAGAAAATACTACTAAGTGTATTCCTGCTTTGGCAGGCAGCAGGCTAGGATGACCTAATAAGTCTTTCCAGCAATTAGTTCTTGGGGGCTATGGTTAAAATAAAGATAGGATTGAAGAAGGTGCTGACTGGTTTTTTGTTCTCAGCCTTTGATTTTTTTCCTCCCTTCTCAGAGGCAGCATCCGAGGGGCTGAGGGGGCAGCCTGTGTGCAGCCCACAAAGGCAGGAACAATTTGGGGTACCCACGGATGTTGAAGCCTTGAGTCTCCCCCCACTTATGGCTGTTTTTGTGTGCTCGTGTGGTTCCTCTTAATTTGCATGAATGGGGGTAAAATCAGGCTTGAAACTTCTGATGCTGATAATTTTATGTAATGTTGTGACAATATCATGGGAGTTCTCTGGAATAAGTTGGCTTTGAAGGTGCAGAAGTGTGAGTTTAAGGTAACTGCTGCAAACTTGCTAACTGGCTGGAAAAAGTGTATAGTTTTCTGCTGGATTAGTGAGTTGAACTGGCTCAGTGGGGTGTCTCATGAGGAACAGGCTGTGCAAGAAGGAGCTGGAGCTGTGCAGACAGGAGCAGGGGGTGAGGGGAAGAAGGAGCAGTGATGGCAAAGGGAACGAGATTCCGACATCTAGCAATGGTAGACTGATGGATCTGCTCAGGCATGCCATGTAACTTCACGCTTAGTTTGCCTATATGAAAATTAGGGATGAAGATGCTTGCTCTGTGCACTGATTTCAGAGCTACTGCTAAAAAGCCAAGCCTAAGAGTAGGGCTGCTCATTGTAAAAGCAAGTGCATTCACCTCTGCCTTTCCCAGGACTAGCTTTAAAACTGCAGATTTAACGTGACTTTAGCCTTTGAGATGAAGCTGCAAGTTCTCTTGCTTGTATGATTGCCAGTGATTGAAAAGACACCAATAGGACCTGGTTGAATGCCCAGATGTCTATAAAAGCCATTGATTCGTGACTCTAATGAGAGTTAGATCAGGCTCTGTAGGTTTGCACATAAAACTAGCAGTGCTTTGTCAAAAAATAAATCAGTGCTTGGAATTCATGGGCAACATTATAAACACAGAATTGGGTAGCTGATTAAAAGCATCGTTTATAATATAATGGTGCTGATATTTAAAGAAAATGTAAATAAATCCTTAATCATGTTTTTCATCCTTTTGAGGCTTGTCTGCCAGAACTACAAACAAACAAACAATAACAGCATATAGATATTAGGAAAATAAGCTGCATGATTAGCTAATCTCCTCTAACTGAGGCATAATGATAAACTGGATCATACATATTTTGTAGTTTATTACTACTAGTATGACTGTTTCAAGGTCAGAACTTTTATTCCTCTAGCTTCATAAAAATGCATGCTTGGAAGAAATTAAAGTTATTTTGTATTATAGATTGGAGGAAATACCAATATTCATCACTTAGGGGCATGAAAAATACAACACATCTTAGAGTTTTGGGTGAAATTCTTCCATTATTAGTCTGGGTCTTGCTATTAATACAGCAAATCTTCAATTTTTTTCACTCAGAGCCAAATCTCTACAGTCCCAGAATACTCAGTATGCTTAAAAATCTACATCATCATGTGTAAATTTACAAATGTAAATTTGTGTGTTTATGTGTTCAATTTGTTAAAACCCTTCTCTCAATAATACTATATATATTGTCAAGCTATAAGAGTTAGTTCTCCAGGTCTCTCTCCTCCTCTCTGGGGCAAAACAGTACAGTTGTGCATAATTCTCCATTTATACTGGGATGAATGCATCCTTAATGCTGCATTTTGATTCATCTATTCATCTTCCTTGAATATCACTTTATTTTGCTAGTAGTCCAATCTAGTAATGGGCATACCAGTAATCTATTTTGCATTTACAGTGCAATATACCACTTGACAGATGGAAAGATCTGGGAGTAATTATTCATGAAGGAGAGGAGGAATGACTGCAGGTCAACCCAGTAGCAGAAGTGGGAGCTTCCACCTGGATGAGGAGCTTGGCAGGGTGGGACTGCCACTGGAAAACACTGGGAATGGTTTACCATTGCAGGTCTTTATTTTTTGCACAGTACCAGAGCTATGTATCCTTTCACTGTGAGACATATGGGCAGCCCCTAATGAGGCTTACATTATTGCTACTTAATATGCGAGTTGCTCTAAAGCAAGTGAAACTTGCAATTGTAATGAACACTTAAACAAAACACATTTTTCTTTGCTGGCCCATTACTACCCAGAGAAGGCTAATATCTGCTAAACGATTTGTCTCTCAAAGATAATGCCCTGGTAAGCTATTAATGCCTACTCCCATGCAAAAATGATGTCAGGTCCTCTAAAAGTAGGAGGTTGACTTTACTCCCACAGTATCTGGAAGCAAAATACAAACTTTGGCAGCCTTTCCACTTGCCTTTAGTGCTTACAGGGGATGCCCGTGTTATGTTTTTGAGGTTTTCTCCAAAGTCATCAGAGCTAAACAGTTGCTTTTTTGTTTTTGTTTTGATTGTTCTGAAGGTTAAAATTATCAGTTAATTAAATGCTATCAGTAGGTAACACTTTCAGAAAGATGCCAAGTATTACAGGATTTATGCTGTGGCCACCAGCTGGTGACCATGTCCAGCAGGGGAACATACACCTATGGAATAATCTGCCACGATGGTTTTGGGCAGAGGCAGTTCCTCCTGAGCAACAGTCCCCATTGCCTAACTGGTGTCAAAGCAGCTCTTCTTAGAGACGAAAAGGCAACTTGTGCACAACCTCCTGCCTATCCCTGAAAACACAGCGGCTCTGATGGTCAAAACTGGTTGTCCCTAACAAAGCTCCCCTTTATGGGAGCGACAGAGAGATTTCGGCCCTGTCAGCAGCATGGTTTGGCTACGATAGTAGACTTCAGCAAAACCCTTTCTGAATGCCTGAGAACTAAAACCCCAATTTATTTGCAAGCCTTTCTGTTTTGAAGAGCAGTGACACTGTGGATGCACTCATTGTGCGCACAGCCCCTGGCAGCGGGAAAGGCAAAGGAGAAACCCAGCTTGGAAGCTGGGTAACTGCAAAAATATGGATAATTTGCCCATTTGGCTTCAAAGCTGTTTAAATATGGACTCCTCTTTGCCCCCAAACCAGTATTTCCTTGACTCTGAGCTAACTTTAGTTGCGGTCCTATGGAAACCAGAGGAAAAGCAGGCTCAACCATGTGCATAGGGACCTGATTTGCAGAAGGTGCCTTTGCTTCTTGCCAGATACAGAGAATTTGTATTCTCATTTCTTTAATAACCTAGACAGTTAAATTAGAATAATATTAACAGAGCAGCTTAGTGAGAGTGAAAAGCAAACAGTGCTGCCAACTTCAATAGAAAAATATATTGAGTCAGGTTGTCATAAATTACACAGTAATCTTAAAAATCACAGTTAAAATGACTAAAATGGCTCCTTTTTCCTTTGTGTTCTGATTTCTGGGTCTTTAGGGTACAGTCATAGAGTCTAGAAAATTACTATTAATAAAAATTAGGAGAGGAGCTAGCTGAGTTTCTCATGTCACTGCACGCTTCTGGTGGTCAAAGCCAAAGAAAGCTCAAAAATCATGACTCGAAATAAAAATCATGTGAGTCAGAAACACTGTTCCAAGACTCCCTGAGAGATCCTGTACGTCCTTCAGAGACCATAACTGTGCTTTTAAAATTACAACATTGCAAGATTAATCAGGGGAGAGGATCAGATGGAATAAATGGGAGGAAGTTTTGCAATGACTTAGATTTATGGCCGGAGGAGACTGACTCATGCTTTGCTGCAGCTCTGGTGCACGTCCTGTCATGCTGCTTGGTTCAGGGCTCCAGACACGTCTGAGATGAAGGCATGTTGCATGTCTTGACTTCCTTCGGAGAATCAGCAGAATCTGTGTTTTCGGGGTCAGGGAGATTAAACAGTCTCTTATCAGAAGAGCAGCGCGGCAGCAGGGAGGTGAAATCTCTACATGGCCACAGTGCAGGAAATTGTTGTTTTCTTTCCTCAAAGGAAAAGGCCAATTTTCATCTTCATCCAGCCTAGGTAATATTTCTGTAGTTAGTTAAACTTACGTTTGTGACTGCAGAGTTATACTTAGTCTGTCAGGCCCTATTGATTTCCAAGTGTCAACATTTTGTTGCAATATTGTTAAGTATATTATAGCTGTTCAAATAGTACTTTCCGAGGCTCTGTTCTCTGGTTGATCTGTGAATGATTTACAAACTGCTTCTGGTTCCTGAGCTTACCATTAGGTGCTGGGCCATGTAGTTATTTGGAAATGTGTATGATTCAAGCAAATCATTGACAGCACAGAAAGTGTTCATGTACAGAAGGAGATGTTCAAAAGCACAAAGGGTATGTGAGAGACAAACAAGTGTTGAAAGACTGGAAGGGCACAGCTTCCACGTCCTATGTGTACTATCTTCTAGGTGGTTTGGTTATTTATTATTTCTGGAGTGTCATCAGCCACATTTTTTACATTGTAATTTGATGGTTGCAACCATCCCCCAACAGGAAAATGATGTGAAGGGCAGGACAAATGGTGAGTCAGACCACTACCAGCTGGCAAAACCTGTGGCTTGCTCCTTGGGGTCCCAGATTTCTTTTTCCCATAATTACGACTGATGCTTTTACCAGGAATGTGGAATGAGTTTTGACTGTCATCAGCAATACCAATAGGCTGTGAGCTCCCCATGAGTGGAGATGTTTTCAAACGTAAGTGCTTCTTCACGTATGTGTAGTAAAGGAGATGAAATGAAGACTTGGCTATTTGACAAATTATCTTCTCAAAGTTGGTAGATGGGGAAAATCTAGTGAAAGTCCTCAGGGTTACTCCAGACTGACATCTTGGATGTAATTTGCCTCCCTAAGTCCTTCACTTCATTTGGAGTAGGGTTGGTATGAAGTGAGCAGCTCTGACTGTGACTGCTGTGTATTTCTTTCAACTATAACTTAAGCAAATGTATGGAGCAGGATTTTTATTATTTTTATTTTTTTTTACTTTGTGAATATAGTGCTAGAAAGAGAGTAACTGTAAATGCCTGGTGTGGGTGAGAGAGTGATGACGGACAACATGTTAGTACTTGTTAGGGAAGAGTTTTGGAAACAGAGTGCACCTAATTCTCCTTTCATTGGTGCTGAACAATTCGAGAATAACTCCATTACAATCAATAAAGCACTGAGAAGGAAATCGAGTGAAAAATCTTCTACAGAAAAAGAAAAAAAAAGCAAGCATTTCTTGTCAGACACATACCGGCCGTGGCCTGTAGGTCGCAGCAGAGCGTATGCTTTTCATTGGGAAATACCATTTTATCCTTTGTTTTCCCAAAGTGGAATTTCCCAGTGAGATAAACCAACTCGTATTTGGCCATATCACTAAGAAAAAAGTAAATAAATCCTTGACCTTTCTGGCAAGACAAGATGATGTTGTTTCTTTAGGTTTTTGCTACGTGCGTGTGAGCTATGTTGAGCAGTTTAGCCCATGTGAATCAGTGCCACATGGTCCAGCAGCACAGCACCTTCTCATCATGATAGGAAAATTATGGGAAGGACTGAGGTGAACCGTAAACAATACTGGGAAAAACTGGTCCTATCTCATTAGGTTACTTAAAATTCTCCATTTTCTTTCATGCACTTAGAATCCAAAATTTGCACAAATCCACGTAGTTGTCTGTTTAGCTAATGTATCATATTGCAAAACGTGACACCATATACAGTGCTGCAGTGGAAAATTGTTCCACATTAATATGATCCCATTATGTGCTACAGAAATGAAAAACTTTAGCAGATGGCACTGATGTACCTCTTTCTGGCTGCAGAGGTAGGAATGAACAAGAATTTCATACATCAAGTTCATTCACTTCATTGATTACTCACAAAATACTAAATTCAGGTAAGAAAAAAATACAAACCAAAATTGCGTGGATGTTTCAGTGACAAAGTGTTCTGGTTTTCACCAGGAAATGCTGAGAGGGATCCAACACTTTGTAAAGCTAGTCCTAACTGTATAAATATATATGAATGCCAATGGAAATTATTGACTGAACAATCTCCTTTTTGGTAGGAAATATGTTTTATCAATATTTATGCTGATCTGCTTGAAATACTCAAGGCAGAATGGGAAAACCAGTCAAAACTCTGAAAAATTTAAAGCATGTTTTCAACTGGTTGAAAACCGAAAGTCATTGTGCAATTTTTTTAAAGAAAAAGCAGTCTCTGTTTCTTCAGAGATTCATTTGGTTTAAGGCCAGAAAGGACCATTAGATCATTTACTTTGACATTTTCTTTAATGAAGCCCAGTTAACCCTATATTTAGCCTGAAAACTTACATTTGGAATTTTTTTTTCTGGAAAATCAACTAGCATCTAGTTTTGATTTGTATATGAGAAATGCAGAATCTGCCATTTCTGCAGTATATTCTACAATCAATTTATAACTTTCCCTATTAAAATATTTTAAAATAATTCTTAATTGCTCACTTAAAATTGTATGGCTTCACATTTCAGACCTTGCTTCTTGTTATGCTTTGCTCCTATAAATGAAAAGGACCTTTGATACCCAGCGTTTTCTTCTTTTGTGTGTACAAACACACTATAATCAAATCACCTTTATGTTGTCTTGCTGATTAATTAAACTGCTTGATTTCCATAAATAGTATGTAAAACATTTTACTAAATTTTTTTAGACTCTTACTTTACTCCAGTTTTCAGTGGCCTTAAAGAATGTGAGTGCTAAAACAGGATAGTTTTGCTGGTGCTGTGTGCAGAGGTAAAAATCCACTGACCAATTCTCTTCTTTAAGTATATCCAAAGGCCAAATCTGCTTATTTGTTTGGGTTTTTTTCTTCTCTTTTTCTAGAATGAGGGCTTGTATTCAGTTGCTTAACTGTCCCATTTCACTGCTTTCCATGCAGTCCTTTTTGCTGCAATTATAGCCTATGTTCTTCATTGATAGCTGTGAAACTTTCATTTGGCTGGATTAAAATGCATCTTGAGTGCCCAAAATTGGTAAATAATTCACACTGCTCTCCGTGATTAACCTCTTACTTTCTGATACTGATTTCTGCATGTCAGATTGCTGAAGCCTTGCCACCATTGTCTGTGGTTGGCCCACAACCGTGTCCTGCTACGGACAGCCCCTTTTCTAACAGGCTTTCTTCAAACAACCTTTTTTGAGGTTGGACTAGAAGACCCTTAAAGGTCCCTTCCAACCCGAAACATTCTATGATTCTACAGGTGTTTCTTAATATTTTTATAATCAGCACATTATGTTCTGCTGAGTCCTATGACCCACCAAACTCTGTTGCATCTCTGCAGCTATCTTTATCAACCAAACTTGGAATCTCATCAAAGAATTACATCAGATTTATAGGATTAGTCCTGTTTTCCATAAAACCATGATTACTGGTGTTAATTGTATTTCTATACTTTATTATTTTAATTATCTTTATTAATAGAAGTTTTTATCAGCTTTTCATGGCCTTGCCTGGCATCGATGCTGGCCAGCTGGCTCACACTTCAGCTCCACTTTGGACTCTTGGCACTACATTAGCTGTCATCCAGTGTTCAGGACTTTCCTTTGTGTTAGAATATTTATAAAAAACTAATTTCAACAGGTTTGATCTTTGTGGCCCAGACACTTAATGTCACTGGTATTCTCTATGTCCTTCCTCTTCAGTGGCAATAGCTTTCCTATTAAGTGTTGGAAGGGGAACCGCCATCATAGCACTGTCACCCAGGAATTATTCTATGCCATGACAACTTTCACATTAAATTGGCAGATATTTTCACCTTCGGGCTTTTCTGTCATAACTGAGCAATTGTTTTAGTTCTACTTCTGATTTTATGGATAAATCAGATGGTAGAAGCATTTCACCTAAAAATCCAGGACAGATATGTGTGATATATATACATTAGCAACACAAGTCTCCAAAAGTCATCTTGTGTATAGACTTGTGTAGTTCTGCCATAGTCAGAGACAGTGAATTACTAGAATCTGTCCTATATGCAACCTGAGGCTACTCCAGAGAGCTAAAAACACAGCAATCTCCAAGTTATCTATGCAAACTGATGTCCATTACTCCACCAGCACAAACCATGAGACTGCATTCATGGGGAGCAATATCAGGTTTGCGTGGGTTACAATGGAGACTTGCATTGTGTGACGTTTCCATGTGAGCAGATCTGAAAACAGCCTTAGGCACACCTAAGTCTTTTCCAAACAGAGCTCATATTTAATTGTATGTTATGCAAAACTCTGGGCAAGTTTTCCACTAAGATACATTATATTTTAAAAAAGCACTCTGCGAAGTTCAGCCTTCTATATTTTTTATCATTTATTTTTAGGAAACTAAATAGAAGTCCTTATAACAATTAAATACCTGTCTCGTTCCCAGGGAGCCAGAGTTGTATGCCAGAAAAGTACACCAATTTCTTTATCAGTTGTTGGATATTTAGATTCAATGATCAAGTAGCCAGTTCAATACAACACATATTCTAGTTTATAGGACTAAAGGAGAAGGAAAATCATGATCAAAAATGGACACCATTTGTGTCCAACTTCCAGACATGATGGAAAAAGGAATTAACTGCAAACTTGTCCAGATTGCACCATGGATCCATCCATCTGCAGGTTTATATGTCTCTTTTTCCCTCTTGGAAGTGCAGATGACATTGTGGTAGACTTGCAAATTGATCTAGCACAGAATGTATGATCAAAATCAGCTGTGTGAGTGAGAGTGAAGAATTTTGCCCAAGAGGCAAGTAATTTAGTACATGTCTAAGAATCTCTGCCTTGGGAATAAGTAGTAGTCTCATTAGCAATACCTCCACTCACTGCATGTCACTGTTGCCCATTGTTATGTGAAGACCTTAACAGAAGAATCTTATGCATAAGCAACGGACGCTCTGTATTCACAGAGTAGTTTTAAATCTGGCTAGCCAATACCAAAATCTTGGCTGGAGAGTTGTGATGTAAGAAGCACTTACTAAAGATGCCTGCAAACACATCTCTCATCATCCACATTTGTATACAGAGAGGTTAGCTCAAAAAATTGAGAATAATGTCAAGCATATCTTATTTATGCTATAATTATTTTACTCACATATGTCACTGAATGTAATTGTTTTCTCAGTGTTTTAAGATTCTTCCTACAGATAGGGAGCCATAGAAATGTGTTTCTAACATGAGCTCAGGGGTAGCTGGAAGAAGCTGCAGCTGAAGAGAGCCTGGGATATGCACAGCTGTTCTTATTTCCAGCTGTTTTTTGTATGTTCTCCGGGTGGAGCAGACATTGATAGTTGTTCCCTTATAAAATATGTAATAGTGTACTTTATGACCTAATATATTTTCCAGTTCTGGGGCCTGATCCAAAGTCCACTTAGCTCTCTGTACAGGCTTCCAGTGGCACCAGTAGAGCTCTGTCAAATTCTTAATGAACCAATGCAAGTGAGAGGTAATTTAGGGCCATTATCTTTGTAGGGTTGCATATGGTTCGGTGATGTTCTAACATTTGCCTCCAGAGTTCTCTCCCTGCTGCTCCACTGGCTGTTTTTCACCAGCCTTCAGAGATTTATATATGACAACTCTGGGTCTCTTATACTGTCTGAGGCGACTTGCCACTGAGTCTCAGCATTGTACTCTTGCACCTCCTTGGCAGGCTTCCCCGGGAAAGCTCCAGGCCCAAAAGCAGTTGATAATGTCTGATGACATTTTGTGGCACTCTTTCAGTCTTGTCATACTTTTCTGTGCTATGCGTTGTCAACTGCAGCCTCCTAATTGTGACTTGATATTTAAGTTCATTGGCAAAGGTTGTTTGCCTATGGATTAGTATATCCACTTCAACAGCCTCAGAGAACAGAGTGACAGGGAGAGCACACTGGAGCTTTGTGTTATGGGAGAGTGCTGCAAGTCCTTTCACAGGAGGCTAATTTCCACATACAGGGGGTAGGCTGAATTTGGGACATGGGGAATGTAAGTGAATGCAGGAGCCAGACTGAAACTAGAACCAGTCAGAGGGAAGGGGAAGATTCTGTGCTTGCTGCTGGGCTTGGGACTCAACATCTTGGTTGAGACCCATCTCTGCCTTCTTAGGTATGGGCCACTTGGACAAACAAATGTGGATTTGCCTTTTCTGCAGAAAAGAAGGTTGTACTGGCTTTTTCCTACCTTGGATATGATCCAAAAGGGTTAAAGCAATTTCAAAACTACTATGGATGTGCCAAGTACCTATATATCTCACTAGTTTAATGTGATTATGCTGGGGACTCCAGATATTTCACATCTACTGCATGTTCCTGAGAAATGTTGTTTCCACTTGTGCAATTCCCTGTTTTTCTCTTGTTTGTGCTTGCCCCATTAGATCAAATGAGGCTAATGAATGAGGGATAGCCATGCTTCCCAGGGATTTGAGGACTTAAATGCTTGGAAGCTATTAGCGGACATGCTCTGCTGTTGAATACATTGAAGCTTTTGCTGCAGGAGATCATCCTAAAGGCTGTAATAAAACAACAGCTCAGTATTTTGACAACATCAGCTCACAACTTTGTTTTAGCTAAACGGTCTTTTTTCTTATCCTAATGTAGGTCATGGCTGCGAGTTAATTTGTTCCATGTGCCGTTATGATGTAGGATACATTCAGAAAAACAGGGTTCTCCCAGGGTGAGAAAAAATTATGTTTACTAAGAAGTTATAGCCTGTTTCAGGTTTTTTTTTCCACCCAAATTTCCCATGTGCTTTCCCATGCTTTGCTTTGCCCTCATCTTTCCTCCTTGTTTTCCTGCATTAGCAGCCTGATTCCACATCACTGGCATAATCAGTTTAACTCCCTGTGCTCTCCAGACCTCTGTGTTTGTAGGCAGAGAGCAGCCCCAACCCAGCCATGGTTAGGGCAGGTGTTCCTCTGCAACTCACTCCGACTGTACTTGAATTGACAAACTTGAATTTGCAAGCTGGAGCAGGGACTGCACACTCACCCCACTGGGCATTTTGAGACTGGTGGAACCCAGCCTATGTGGCATTAATCGCTTGCTCCTCTGGATCCCTCAAACCTGCCCCAGGTCCTCTTCAACTTCAATGGCAGAAGGAAGAAGTAGATGTCTCCTATGGCTTCTTGCTTTGCCTGAACTTCATTTGAACACTGATAAGAAAAGTGTTTGTGTTTATTCCTTCTAGGCTGCATGCACACCAGATACATCTTCTGTCTGCTCTGCAGTCGGAGGAGTGGCTGCAGGGTGAACTGGCAAACCTGAACATAGCTTTACCATAGGTGATTCGTAAAACTGTACTCCTAAACTCAACTAGCAAACTGTCCTGAGCAGTGGACTTGGGCTTTAGACACTGCATAAACTCAGGCAGTGCCTTATTTCAGTAAACCACATATTTGGTTAGTAGTTTTTAAGGCTGTTTCATTGGTGGTGATAAACAGAGGGGCTTTGCATGCAGCCTCCCCAGTGCTACCGCAGTGACTTCACTCTGATAGCATGTATGTGTGCAGAAAAACCTAATTAGCATCACCTGAGATGAAAGCTCTGTTATCATGACTGCAATCTCAGAACAATTAATCATCCACCTACAATAAGTCGCCAGACTAATTCTTTTATTTTGTTCCTAAGTTCATCTGCAGATGTAAAGAACTACTGGAGCAGTAGGATGATGTGGGGTTTGGGATCCCAGCTCAGCACTGCTGACCGCTTAATCACAGCGAGAGCACAGGCACAGAAAACAGCTGAGGTGACTTAACAGCTTTTGTCCCAGTCCCCTGCTGCTGTGGCTCAAAACTTCACCTATGATTTTATGAGCTCTCTGTGTGCCTGAAAAGGCTATTTCTGCCAACTTGAACTAAACTAGTTCAGCCACTTTGAAGACTGCAAAGCCTGGAGAAAAAATAACTTTCCCATACATATATATACACACACAGGTTGAATTTCTGTCTCTATAGGTTTTTCAGTTTTGTTTTTGCGGGGTTGTGCTAAAATGTCATGAGACAAAAGTATTGTAGTATAAGTCCTCACTGTGAAAAAAAATATTGAAAATGTAGAGAAACTGGTTGAGCTATGATCAAGTTGAAAGTTTAAGCCTATTGCTTGGAGTGTCTTTTTCAGACCAGACACATCAGGATTGCAGGTTGCCATAATGCTGGATGCCTTATCAATAACTTATGGAGTAACAAGAGGCAGTGAGGGATCACATTTTCCCTATTTTGCTTGTAAGTTCATTGTACTACATTTCCAGGAAAACTTGATTTTCACAGCACAGTAGAGACCAGATCTTCAGTTGTAAGAGTGATGTAGCTCCATCAAAGTCAATAGATCTCCAATGGTTTGTGGTAATTAAGGGTGGCACTGAGCTTCTGACACTGTCAGAGAAAGCGAAACATTTGGTTTGTCTAAAGCAGAATAGCAATTTATTAACTGTTAAAATCTGAAAAAAATTCTTGAAGTAAATTGATTCGATGTGCTCTTGACACCAGCAAAAGGGGAATTTTATTGCTTTCACCCTATGTGTGAAAATGTTGTACAGTTTTGCAAGCAACAAAAGTGTGTGACCAACAGTGAGACAGTGTGACTTATACAAAAAACACCCAGCACTATGAGAAAATATAAATATTTATAAAAAGTCAAAATAGAGTCTGTAAGATTATCTTACATTTGAGACATATGGATACTGTCACCAAGGACAATATAAAGAGAGAGAGAAAAAAAGAATGAAATTCCCCTTATACTTTGGAATAATCTAATAAAATGTAAGTGACTATGTAGTACAATTTGGTTCTACAGTTTTAAATTCAGCAAAAAGTATCTCAGGATTATATTAGAGACAGCATCTCATACCTGTGTCCAGCAAGATACTGCTTTTCCCCCCTCAAATTTGCCTCTTGTGTTGAACCCAAACTTGCATTGCTTATTAAGGCAAACTCCCATCATACTCAGTGGGCTAAATTCTCTTCTCATTTACATGGAAATGGGAGGACTGAAGGATGTTGTATGCAGGTTACGATGTCAGTTTTCCAATCAAATCATCAAAATTAAAAAGCAGTTTGATAAACCCAATTTTCCAGCTGAAAACACAGAATTTCTGATAGCTGTAATCTGTGTAAGTGATTTCTGACCCAGTTTTCATATATAAATGTCCTTGCAGCACAGGCATTTTTTTCTTTCTTTTTTCAGTGCCTATTTGCAGTTGCTCTCTGAGACATAAAACATTATCATGTAAATCATAGTTTTCTTAGAAAGCAAATCCACTGGGATTCTTAATTAGAATATCTTTGTGAACATCTGAACCAAACTAGCACACTATGAAGTCTTGAACTGATGCTGAACAGTACTGCTCGTGTTTTTATTTCATGTTTGCTGTTAGAACTCCTTGGTGAAGATAATGTTTCAGAATACACAGCTTGGTCACGTAAAAGTTTTCGCAACTGTGAAAAAGTGAGGGTGCTTGAAACGCATACAAAAGCCTTCTTTGGAAGAAGGAGCAGAGCAAAACATGCAATGAGAAATTATTAAAAAATCTTTAATTTATTATGAGGGAAATTTTCAGATTGCAGTGTCAAGGTCCTTCATGTTTATGAACATTTGCTGCACTCACCTAATAACTGAGAGTCAAGGAGAATCTATCAAATTAATTTTAGTTTTGGCTGGAGAGTTAGACTTCTTAAAGAATGCTAATGATTTGGTCCAGACGTTAACAGATCTGCAGTAAAACCCAGCATGCAAAAGACAAATGAAGGGACAATTTTGTCCTTCATTCCCTTTCCCAAGGCTGGAAATATTATTTCTCTGTGCTGCCGGTGCTAGGGACAGATATTTGAGTGCATGGGACAAGGTTCAAATGTGCAGGGCAGGTTAGAGGGACAAATTGAAATGGAGAACATTGCCTTTGTCTGCAGGGAGATGCCATTGTCCCATGGACACGGAACAGATTGGAAACTTGAGAGAATAACATCACCTTCACAAAGCTGAAATGAAGCTCTAGATGGCACCTAGGAGTGTGCATCTGGGAAAGATGGGTCTAATCTCAGTTTTAGCCACTTTTCCTGAGCATCTTTTCATAAGCATTACTGGAAACAGGTAGTCCTGGTGTGTTGTTCTGGTGCAGCCTGGCTGTTTCCAGGAGCTTTTCCTTAATTGCAAAGCAACCACAGCCATTGGCACACCCACGGGAGCAGATATTGCAGTCCAATGGCTTCGTCTAGGCAGAAATTCATTTAACTGAAGTAAGAACCTGAGCATCTTCAACTCCCATTTGCCTCACTGGCAGCTGAAGACATTAATCATCTTGCACAGGACTGTGAACATCTCTCGTAATCCTAAATGAGGATAAACAATGAAGTTGACTGTGTTTTTTTGCAGAGAAGTGGATGTTACTGAATGTGAAGCCCAAAATACAGTTTCACCTCTGCAGGGAAAAATGTAATTATATCGAGCTCTAAGTAACTTAGTTTGGGACAACTTATTTAGTTTCTCTGAAGTATCAGTCCATTCCCTAGAGCATTAAAAAATGAATGCTGGTGTCCAGCCTATTGCCATAGCAGCCCTGGAACAGTTTATGTGATACATAACACACCAGAGTCTTTCAGTAATTCCTCTGTAGCTTAATAATGAAAACAGAGCTGTGTAAGTCTGGGGCTAATACAATATGCAGAGATACTGTGGAGCCTGGGCAAACATATAAGTAAAGGAAAGTAGTGGACAGAAGCCAAAACCCCAGCTTCTCTCCATTTTAATTTCCTCATAAATACAAATGCTCAATATCCATTGCTCTCTTGTGCAGTGTCACATGTTTGGACTGAATGCTGAGTCTCTGTTTCTGCTATCAGTGATGGATAAATTCCTAATGAACTGCATCAAGACAGCACGTGGATTTTCCTAGATGGTGGCATTCAAGAAGCTTCTTGCAAACTCTATCTCCATTTAAGTGACTAAAGGATTAACAAAGTGAGACACGGCAAAGAAAGCAAGCCCTGGGATTTGAAAGCAACCAGAGCAAATGTCTTCTTGAAAACGGACCTGAGAGTCTTTGGTATCTTTGAATAGTTATATATTTTTTAAGAGCTGAAGTGTTATTTCTCTTAAGATGAGTTATGGGTGGGGTTTAGGAATCCTTTTCTGGACTCCAGCTTTCTATATAATATGTTTTCTCTTTCCTGAGCATAGTGAGTGAGGAGTATATGAAATCTTTCCAGCATTATCTGATGTAAAATACACAGCTGGATTGACTCCCAGGTCTCTTCTCATCTCATCTCATTATGACTTGTAGAGCCATGGCAAGACTCCTGGAAAGAGGTGGAGCACCCTGTAAAATTGCAGAGTGCTCACTACACCCAGACAGCTCAAAACCTGAAAGTATTGCCCAAGTGGTTTGCTGTGCAAAGGAATTACAGTATAGGAGACTATAAAAAGACAAATAAATTTAAGTTGATGGACATTAGTAAAACTGATCCCTTCTATTTTGGTGGTAATTCTATCTCTACTCCTCTTTCCTCATTTGAGGTTATTGGTCTACATGGACAAAAATACTTAGAGCATGTTCCTTCACAGCTGCTTGTGTAAATGAAGACTCCAAAATATCAGGTAAGACCATTGTCCTGCAAGAACCGTGCCACATGTGGAGCTATATGCTAGTGTGCAGTCCCTGAAAGTCAGTGTTGCTCTGTACAAGAAATACTGCAAAAATGTTCTGCCCTCAGAGGATGCTATCATCCACCAAGAAGCATGAGAGAATTCACGCTACTCTTTCTACTCCTGTAAGAATTTATGCGAAGAGGAGCTGAGTAGGAAATTTCTATCAAAATGCTCTTTCAAAAGAAAATATAATTTCTGGAGGTGGAGGAATTATGACTTTTTGCAGTTTTTCATTGGGAAAATAGTTTGCCTTGAGAGCTATAGACTCATGCTGCCTTGATAAACACACATACGTTCTGGGAAATGGTACAAGGCTGACATGTCATCTCATTGTCTGGTGAATAAGTAGCAGATCTTCGAGTATTGGTGAGAAGAAACAGATGATTCTTTTTTGGCTACTTCATACTAGTGAAAATTTCCCTACTTAAGCATCTTTAATAGGCACTTCAATACTTTCACATAATCTAGAGTTTTCAGGGTTTTCTCAATGTTTTGATAAAAACACAGAGGAAAGGAACCCTTATCTGGTACTGGTTGATATTGCAAGAATTTTGCCCCATAGATCAGACTCAAAACTGTCTTGTGGGTCTTTACATTCAGTCAATGTGTCAAACTCCACATCTGGCTAGCAGGTTAATACATTTGTGGGAAAAAGCACATTCCATTCCAATTTATAATATACAACAAATGCTTGTTGGTTTGTTGTCTGGTTTTTTTTTTTTAAAAAGAAACAAACAACCACAAGTATTTGCTATTCCAAAAATAAACTGTGGGAAGGGAAAAAAAAAAAAAAGGAAAAACTTGTTTTATTTTTCTATGGAAAACATAATCCCGTATGATGGAAACTGTAAAAAATCAAGCTCATAAGGATTTCTGATGATGGGTTAACCCTACGTTCTTTGTTCTGAATATAAATTAATACATTAAAATGTGCTCATAAGAACTGCAGCTTTGCCGTGAGTAGCCAAGAATAAGAAACTCAGCTTCATAAAATGACACCTAATGTGAAAGCTGTCCAAAAGACATTGTGCTATATATACTCCAAAAAAGGCCCATTTGCTTTTGAAGCAAAAGAATGGGCAAAAAATGCAGATTGTACCAGCAGCTTGTTGTTCAAAATTAGGCTTACATCCAAGTTTCAGACTTGGTGCTTCTTTATTACAAGCCTTCCTAAACCCAGTCAAGCCAATCCAATGAAAATTAGCTTTTCAATCCTTTTATTTTCCTTTATGGAGCAATATGGGACATGAAAACACCCTTCTAAGCTGGTGGAATTACTCTTTCTTGCTCCAGAGAAAACTCATAGTGAAATTATTGTCCTACACATTCAACTACAAAGTTGAAACTGGGAATTTACCCAATTTCCTTACGTACGGATATATTTGCAGATTTGCTTTTAGTTACACTAGCACACTGGGAGCAGTTCTAGCAGCTGTAGTGAGAATACTCTGTATCTACCCCTTATACTATATAGTGAAACCAGGATTTTGATAAACAAAGTTTTAAGTTATATAGATTAAATTTCCATTAACTGATTCTCACTTAACTTATGCTGATTTGATGTCAGTATAGTTCTAGGGATATACAAACAGAATTTGAAATTATGAAAGTCTCTTGGAAGATTAGAACTGAAAGCAAAGTGTAATTTTTTTTCTGATGTAAGTAAAGCTGGCTTGAAACTAATTGTATTAAGCTTTATACCCTTTCTGCTACAGCAGCTGAGGATATGAATGTTTTAAATTAGTGAAGGCAATTTCTCAGTGGAAACGAGCCTTGATGGCCGGTTAGACAGACAGGTTGGGAGAATCAGCTCAACACATTTCATGAATGTAGGCGGCTGGGTAAAGAAGAGCAATCCTATTAGTGCCCAGTTAAAAGAATGGCTGTATCATGAATTCAGAGCTTATTAGAGGATCCAGAGGGACTCCTAGCATAGAGATGCAAATCCATAGGAAATGAAGTCCCTGAATTCTAGTGCTTAAGGAATCACTGTTTTTGTGGAGGTGTTCTCAAATGCAAATGGTGAGAAATTGGTCTCATTTATATTTCTGTAAATCAAGAATAACTCCAGAGCAAGACGATGGAGTCTTCATTCTTAGATATTTCCACAGCTCCCATGGCCTCAGAGTTGGAGTGCTTTCTGTATCTACATGGATCACTTATTGCCTGTGAGCTGGGGAGATGTTAATATCCTCATTTCACAGATTGCATCTGAGACAGAGGGAGACTGGAGTCTTGTTTCCTAACAAGATTTAAATCTATAACTCCTATTGGTTTAATTACAAATCAAGGGATTTCAGATGCTCTGTAGTAGACAGTTTGCTCCAGAAAATGTGTGTTGGAGGATGGAATTGAGCTGACATGTTTTGCATCCTCTTTAATCGCAGAGCCTGCTTCCCTGGCTGGGGAAGACTCTGGCTCTTCCTCACTATGTAATGGCCTGCAGGAGGCAAATGGGAAGGGGAGGGAGGGGGAAAAAGATGCTTTTATTTTTACTTTATCATTCTGGGATATAATCAGGTGCTGTAGCCATATGTATTCTGCAAGAACTGGTAAATAATGGAACCTGATGGTGGTTGCTTATTTGCAGTGTCTCATGTCAGGGCGTTGTTTCTTTCCTGTGTTTCCAGAGAAAATTCCTCCCAAGGTAATGATGAAAAACTAGTCACAAATCAACACAACTCAGAATATATGAGAATCATAAAATATTGCAAAATAAAGCAAACAATACAAAAGCCCAACGCTTTCATCATGCAGGGAAGGAGCTCCAGAACACCAAGGAATTTTGGAACTCTTTCAGAGACTCAGAAATCAGAAAATCATGAAACTCAGAAATCATGAAACTTGGACATTTTTCCTCTCAAGGCTTTTTCTTCCCTCTTCGCTCTCTCCTCCCCAGTGAATCACTCAGTGAAAGAATACATTACCTGGAAACACAGCAGAACTCTTGGCCTTAGTATAAGAGAACAGATTATAATGAGCATCAAACTAAAGAAGGAGGAATAGAGAGCATCAACAGCCAAAAAAAGACACACAATTTGTGGGATATGATGTAACTCAGACAAGATGTCAGTGATGGGGTGGAAATAAAACAATGTCAGTCACTGTGAGTTAATTATTCTCCTATAAAAACAAATCAGTAGAGCAATGTACCACGCAGTTGTATCAAATCATGAGGTTTGGCAGTCACACAGGAAAGCGGTCATTTCATCCTGCCTGAGGGCACGTGCGCTAGTCTGGTAGGGTACTGAGCGTCTCATTGCAGGGCAGGCAGGCTCTCAGAGTTGAGGCAAAATTGCAATTTCCATTATAATCCCTTTATATTGAAGAGCTTATAAACCCAGCCAGAAAATTTTGCTTTAGGCTGAAACTGAGCTGACGAGGTCTCAGCACAAGAGCAAGTGTATCCAGTGGGAAATACTCTTCACTGTGCTGAGAACAAGGTTTGATTTAATGAATGAGAGGAGGTAAGGCCATAATTATTCTCTCAGAGGGAAGAAGAACAAGCAAAACATTAAAATGTAGACAATACCGATTCATGTGACTTTTTGGAAGCAGAGATATGCATTACATCAATAGTAGATACACCTGCAAGGCAACAGAGCTGTTGCTATACCTCATGGCAGAGTTCAGTTTGGCACTCTGAAATGTCCAATGAAAAGTCCTTATTGTGGCCAGGCCTGAACTTCTATCTGCACCTTCAAAGCTGGACTCACTCAAGCTTTCTGTTGCATCCTCAAATGCATATAACTCGCAGCGATAATTTCACCTTCCTTAGATGGCGAAAGTCAAAGGCAAAGGATCCCACCACAGGTGTCCACAGAGTTATCACATCTTGCTGTCACTATGAACCTTTGAGTAGCTGTAGCAAAATAATCCTTAAATGGTGTTGGAAATTGAATCCCCTAAAGACCTTGGAGGTTTGTAATGATGCTCTAGTATTTTTTACAGGTTATTTGGAAACAAATCTGTGTTCTTAATAATGACTTTTAATCCATGCTGACCATGCTTCCTACCCTAACAGACAACATTCATTAAAAAACAACCATTAACTGGAGAAGAGTTGAAATAGGGACAGAAGCAGATATTCAGTTGGGTGGGCAGAATGGGTGTGAAGTTTCTAGCTGCATCTCTTCTAAGCTGTCACATTTTTGCTATTTTTTAATCACATTTTTTAGCCTGAAGAGGTGGGTTCAGAGAGTCACACTGTCAATCCCCTTGCTGCGCACTTGGCTTGTGCTGTTAGTGAACGCTTGGGGCTTCTGGGGGCTTGCTAAATGTTACAACTCTAAAATGAATTACTGCAGGCTCAGATGTAATATTTTACAGAAACTAAAAAAAACCAAACAAACAACAAACTTGTGGAGTGACTTTTCTTAGTGTTTCCATCTTCTGGGCTGACACTGTAAGTGAATGCGGTAGTTGATAGCCAAAAGAGGTGACCATTTTGGCTAGGATTTTCAAGAAGCTCAGAGAAGCACCATTAGCAGTTACCCGTGATTATGAATTGCTGCTGGAACTGTAACTTTCTTAGAGAAGGAGCTAAGCAAGTCACTGCAGTGGACATGAGACGCTGAAGTTGCAGCTCTTTGACTACAGTTAAGAAGTGAACTTTCTTGTACGCAGGAAATGCTGTAGCAGCTAGAAACAGGCAATTACTGTGAAATAACCGAGTGCCCGCAGGTTCACGCTGAGGGTAACCCCGCAGTAACTCCTGCCTGTACACTTTGAAGATCGCAGCCTCTGACTTGCTGCACAGATACCAAGGACTTGGAGATACGCTGAGCTCTCGGGGACTGCAGTCTGCACCATCTTATTCTTTCACCAAAAGCTCCCTTTGAAGTTTTAAGCAGAGGCAGATCGTTATATCAAGGTGTGCTTCACTGTTTTGTTACATTCACGGTTTTATTGCATTCTCAAGGGTGAGACCATATGACTCACTCGCACCTTCCTTGGAGGAGTGGTCAAACACAAGCTCAAGCTCTGGAGTTGAAAACCGGTTTCACTAATCCCCTGTCCTGCTTGGACTTGAAAGAAGAGCTTTCTATAACTCGTTAACTTGTGAGCATAAGGGGATCCTCTTTTGCTGCTGCGTCGCCTGAGATTTAATGCATATAACTACTATTTTACAACCTACTGTTTGCTTTACTGAATGATGCCATACAAACCAATTGTATCTAAAATCAGCAGAGCATGCGTTTACCTGCTACGTGTGTTTTACACACATTTTGGAGTCCCGTGAGAAATGTGCTTCAATACTTGCCAATTAGTAATCTAAAGCCATTTTGGAACTTTTTCAAAGGATCACTAGCAAAAAAGCTTATTTTACTTATGTACATATTTCAGCCTATGATTTGGAAATACCTACTGTGTGCAGCATCCTTCAACAACTTTCCTCTTGGGAGTCCCTAAAAGGCTGCCACCGGCTCTGCTGTACTGGGATTTATCCCTGTGGGGTGTTATAGCCCATGGTGGGACAGTCTGATGCTAACAGTGCCCAAAAGCACACCTGCAATGGTAATGCACTTGCACAAAATGCATGGGGCAACGGGGCTGCTTGCTTGAAGATATTCACATCTGCATGGGTGACATTTGGGCCAGGCTATGCACTAAGTTAATGCTAAAACTGTGGGGAATAAATGTCAGACATCTCCAATGGTGTGTCCTAAATGAAAATACTGGTTTTAAATGGAGCATCAGTTACTCTGTCTTAGGTGAGACAGAAGGTAAATATTTTTGTGAATAATGATTGACCTGAAGTACTATCAAAGGTTCCTTTCAGACGCACATGCAAAATCTTTCTATTCTCCCCCTGAACAGATATTTCAAGGTTATAAATAGGGAGAAAATATCTGGAGAGCAAGATATTGCAAATAAAATTTAGTCTATAAATGTATCTCTTTAAAGGCACAGTCCAAGCTTTCCATTTCATCTTTCTGACAAAGCAAAACAACTCCATTTTAAACTTGCTCACATTGATTTTGTGTCAGGGAATTCCACCCATTTCTGGGAAATTGTTGATCTAAGTGAGATCAAAATCCATCCTTTTCTTTCTTTTCCTTCAAAATTCTTTTTCATCTATTGATTATGGTTGTGTGATGTGGCTTATTGACTTGAGCTAATAATGACCAAGTGCTTTGGGACAAAACAAACTAGCTTAATGGGCCACAACACCACAATTGATCCCTATAATGACCCAGAAATTAATTAAACTAATCATTCCCATGTAGCCATGTACCAGGAAGCCTCCAGTATTTTCACCCACCTGATCCAGCTATAGAAAATTATGAAGGGACCATCCACCTTTTACATCTATAAGTGGGATCAACACACAGTGACACTCAATGTAACCCTAACAGCATCAGGCCACTGTGTAGTGCAGTTAGGATTAAGCCAATCATAAACAATAGCGGTATCTTACTCTTATTGGTTATTTTTTTCTTGTTTATTTTCTGGGGTCATCTGGTTCACATTTATGAAAGGGCATATTTCTTCTTGATCACTTAGAGACAGTAATAATTTCTTGCAGAGTTTACAAGTCTTGGTGTTTTAAATATATATTTACAGCGCTTGACTTCCTTAGTGAGCAGATCCAGATGTAGGATAAAAGCTGCAGCCCAGTGAGGGTGTGAGCTGAGTACAGTTGTAGCTTGTTCTTCCCAGTCCAAAGGGGAAGGGCTACAGATTAATGGTGTATAATGACTTAAAGCCCCGCCAAATGGCATGTAGGAGCTTGCAGGGCAAACCTGCACATACAGAGTCCAAAATCAGATCTGAAAGGTGCTAATGGCAGATGCAGCTCTGTCTTGATGGGAGCATAAAAGTGTCCTGAGACCATCTGACTGCTACCATGTGAAGTGACAGTGTGTGGCAGCTGGTGGCACTAATGGGGGACTATGCCCCCTCCTTAATGCCTTTGAATAAATCCACATGCATATATTGCTTTCTATGAGACTTAAAGGTCTGCTTTCTTCTCTGCTCTGACTTCTGTCCATTTAACATCACCAGCTTAGCCAGCCACTCTTGATTCACATGGGATACAGTAAGTTTCAGGCTGTGCCCCATGTTTTTGTAAGATTTTTTTTTGTACAGAATCTTTTTTCTGTAACTCCACATGGGGCTCTTCATCCCTCCAGTTAAACCACTGTAAAACACTAGATTTCCCCCATGTAGAGTGGAGTGGTGGAAAGTGACATATGGTCCTAGAAGATTCAGGTCAGGAGACTTGAAAGTGAGCAGATGTGTGGGGAACATCGAGGCTGAGAGAGCAAAATGCCTTCACAGAAGATGGGGGATGTACACTCATGAATAAATCCCCCTTCTCTGTTCATCTAGCACATTAACCTGAATGAAGAGCATGGTCCCTTCCATACCAACACCTATGCCCTCTTCCTCTGCCACCTGATTTCTGCAGTTAATGGCAATACTTTTGTTATCAGGGAGATATTTTCTTCTGGCATATGGAATAATACTTGTGAAGCTACTGGAGCAATGCAGTTCACATGCTCCTGCACCTCTCTGCAGGGTGAAGCAAAGTGCAGTATTTGGGGACCTTTGGGACATTGTCTTTAAAGTGTCTATCTGATTTGACCTATCACACTAATGCAAACGCACCATCTGTTATCTCTGCTCTGTATGCTGCAGATATACTGATCTCAGAATCGTTCAGAACCTCTGGAGACTGAGTTTCATTGCCAGGTGATGAAATCCCAGAAAATAAGAAATTTGAAATTAAAAGAGGAAACCAGAATGACATGTGGAGTGTTTCTCTGCAGCAAAAGAACAAAGTCTGGCAGTTGTTTCTGTTTGGAAACAGAATATGTTTCAGCTGTAAAGTTGATAGCAATCACATGCACAAGGTTTCATAAAATAGTCATCCTTCTCATTCACTTTCTGTCTGCTGTAGGGCCTGTAGCCTTCATTTGGGATTAGCAGGGAAGGGGTTAAATGCTTCTCTTTAGCGGAAGAGAGACCACAGCTGCATGCCCTAAGTACATAGGGGTGGAGGGGTGGTCTCAGGGTAGGGACAGCTGTCATGAATTAAGGGATTCCCTTACTCATAAAATGACTTTGCTCCAAGAAGCTTGTTTGACTGAAACTGGGATGTGTGGAGGTTGGACTTGGTGAGGTATTTGGGGTAGGGGAAAAAAAAATGGTTTTTCTTTCTTTGCCTTTCCCATTCCACCTTATGAGGATGTTTGATATTAACTAAAGTAGCAGAGTCGTCTTTTGGAATTTGCCTTTTCTGTAGTGTTCTAAGCCTATTTGCCTTGGTTTTGGTGGGGACAATTTGGATGCTTATTTCAGGAAGTTCTGTTTGCTTCCTCTGGCCGTGCCTTTTCAAAATCAAATGAGAAGATATCTCTGGAGATTAAAGCAGAGAAGGGAATGGGAGGAAAGGAAACAAATACTAATGAAATAGTCTGATAAATCTGAGGTAAATTAAGTTATCTTAACAGAAAGCCTTATATACAAATGTCTCCAGACATCAGATTTCTGATTTTTAATAAGTGGTCCTTGTTAATGTCTAAATCATTAAGCAAAGAGGGAGTTTCCCCTTTGT
>NW_010205342.1:0-6011 GCF_000695765.1 Mesitornis unicolor | reverse complement strand
TAGGACTCAGTCCTGGTAACAAGGCTGCACTGTGACCCTTGGTGCAGGGAATCTGTCCTGCAGGGAAGGAGGCTGGTGTTCCCTTGACTGCTCATTCCTGCAAGGAGAAAGCAGATTTATTTTAAGTATTCTCATATTGTAGAGCTTTATAAGGAATGGATAAATCCTCAGAATTGCTGGGAGAAGGGCTTTAACTCTTATGGCCAGATACAGTCTCTGCCTTGAAAACACTGCACAGTATAAATGAATAATCTTGGTGTTTTTGTCTAAGTAATTGCATAGGGCTCATTAATTATCAATGCACATGTGTAAGGGAAATAGGGAGATTCTTTGTCTCTGTATTGAACAGCTCTACAGAAGGAAACAGATGCTGAATGTGTCTGTTTAATCCCACCCTGGGGCGGATGCTCAAGGAATGGGTTGAACCTTGTGTCTGTCTGGTGTGCTGTGGGCACAGGCCAGCTGCGGATTGGCCTTGGCAAAGAAATAGAAGAATAATTAGGCTTTGGATGGTCTTTTATATCCTAGGCCACCCTTGCCTACCACTGCCTTAAGCGTGAGACTGCATTTCCTCTAATGTTAAAATGGAAGGATACTTCAGTGGCTGAAGACTTTTAAAATGAGCAAGCGCTGTGGTGCTGCTGGGGATCCTACCAGTGTAAGTGGAGAAGCAGAACTGGTCTTCTCTGTCCTGTTGGGTTGTGTAATGTGCTCAGATAAAGAATAAAGCACTCTGCCAACCTTGGTTTATGAAGGTCACTGAGGGCTGCTCATTAGGAAGCAAAGATGAAAATGCCCTTAATTCAGTGGCGCTAGATGAGACTGGAATCGATTGTTCAGTAATGCTGAAGATAATAAAATTGAGATCTCGTAGTGTCTGCCTAGGATAACCAGGACACACAAACCAGTATGGAGCTTTAGCTGTGCTTGCAGTGATGAAAACTCTTCACTGAAACCTTTCTCCAGTAAGTCCTTCTGTTGCCTGATCTCTAGTCTGTTCCCAGATGTCTGTCTTGATGCAGGAGCTTCCCATGTCCAAGGGGTGTAAATAATTTTAGAGGGGAGTCTGCTTCTCAGCAAGGTCAGGCAGGGCAAGCAGTCAGGGTGGGTAACTCTGGAGGAACTAAAAGCAAAGGTTTTGCATGTTTCTGTCTTCAAATATACCTTAACTCTCCTGCGATGAACAAAGACCTCTTTTAATTTTCTTGCTCATAAACATGACTAGCTTTAAAAACAAAAGGAAAAGTCTTATTTCTACTCCTAAATCTTAAACTGCAATTATCAAAGCCAATTCAAGGACTAGTTTGCCCAATTCTCATTCAGGGCTAATGAGCTTTGGCCAATTAAATCCCTTCTGCTTTGAAAATTCCAGTCAAGATACTTAAACACAAAAACTGTTTCTGCTGTCTTTGAACCATATTTTAAAAATTTAGAAAGCATTCAGTTTAATTAGGCACTAATTAATTTAAGACAATGTTATATAAGTAATTTTCAACTTTAAAATTTCCTTTTTGGAATAAAAAGTGATCTATCACAGCTGTTGTACTGACACACTCCAAGACCAATTTATGTTCAGTCTTTCTGTGCCTGGCAAAGGCCTGTGTGATACAATCTATGCATTGTGGCCATAAATTAATGCATGAAAAGCTTGTTTTATTGATGTTGCTGTTTACTAGTGTTGTTACTTTTCTCCAGGGTGTGTGTGTAAAATCGTAACTGTATTATATCCTAGGAGATGGGCTTGGGCGTAACAGAAAAGTGACCCAAGGTTTAAGCCAAAGCCAAGAGATCGGGGCTTGTGACTTGTGGTAACCTGGCTTTGATTAAAATGCTATTTGCACAGCGTTAGCAGCACACATTGCCTTCCCTGCCAAGGGGTTTTCATTGTTGCCAGCTTTGCTTACTGTACTGGTGTCACTGAACTGTGCTTAATTAGCTGGAACTTGCATAATCAAACTTTTGATTGTACAGTGACGTTACACAAAAGCTGGCTTGAATGGTTCACTCCTGATTTATGCCCATTTTCAGATAACGTTAGCTAGATTCAGATCACTTATCTGATAAATGCGAACACTGCGTATCCAAGCCTTGAGTTTCTGGATGACTACTTCAAATGAATGTGAAAGAGGTGGTAATAAGAGTGGCTCTTTGGTCCAACAAGCATAGATCAATAAGATACCTTTCATCAGTCATGTCCATGTATATCCAAAAAATACTTCAGAAAATGCTCAAGCATGTGATTAGCAGGTCCCAAGGAGAAGGAATCTCTTGTTTGACTTTATGTAATGAGAAGGATAGGTTTTTGTTTTGTTAAAATGGTAGAAATTCTTCCTGTCCCATCAAAATGGCTAGGCCTTCCCAGGCAATATGATTTGGTCAGGTGGGTGCTTATAGAACTGTCTATGACATACAACTCTAATGTGTTTTTCTGGGATTAGCTGAGCTGATTTCCCTGGGAAAAGATCAGAAGGGTCTCCTGGGTCACCAGGTGTAGTCCTGTGTGATTACACCTGGCTTTCTCCAACACTTTTCTTCCAAGCTGTGTTCAGCCAGAAGGGAAGTTTGGGTTGAGTGGGGAATTTTCAGTTTAGTTTAGGGGTTTTTTTGTTGGTGTTTTTTTGGGTTGGTTGGTTGGAGGTTTTTTTTACAAAAACAGCATAAAGGAAAGACATCACTGTAGGATATAGTTTGTGTTTCCACATGAAAGAGGTAAGGACACCCATACAAAAATAGTGAATGGCTGCCCCTCTTAAGCTGCAGTTATTGCTGCCAGTTCTAGAGCAGAGCCAGCAGCCAGGGAGCACTCCTGGCCCCAGGGGTGCCCCATTCCAGGCTGTGGCCTGGAGAAGGACTTGTGGGTGCAGTGGGACTGAGATGCCTGGCTGCTTCTGCACAACCATCTGAGATACATCACAAAACATAGCCAGCAGGGAGTTAAAAAAATGCAGGAAATAATGCTTCCCTTATTTTTCTTTCTTTCATTCCCCTCCTCCTCCCATGTGCTTTTATTTTTGTCTTGAGCTAAGCAGAGATTTCTTTTTTTCTTTGGCTGAGCTTTCTGTTGTTATTTGATTTTTATATGATCCTCAGGTACCTAATGAAATTGCCACATGCTCAAGGGAAAACAAGTTTCATAACAGAACGACAGTAAAATGTTGCTGAAATCCTCCAGGATAGAGGAAGGATTAGAAGAGGAAAATGCAGAATAATGTAGACATTAGCTTAAAGACAACAAAGGGTTCCTAGTCCACTGACATACCAGAATCCAACAGAAGTATTTATAATTACTAATAACAAAAGGCTGGTCTATTATAACAACTTCATTCAAACTAAAACACATGTAAAGCTTGTGTGCTAGTGAGTGTATTTTGACGATAGGCCTGGTTTAAACCTAATCTGCTGAAATACAGACAGGATAGGAACAATGCTTTCTCTAGGGATCAACAACTTTGTCCCTGAACAGACTGCCTTATATAAACACCCATAATTGAGTTAAACTTCATGCAGACAGCTTGGATTAAAAAGAAACAAATATCAAGCAAATAAACAAAAGTCATAAGCAACAGAGGCTGGTAAAGCCATTGTGAGGAAAAATACTCTTTGAAGCATATGCCAGTGTATACTAAACTGCGCAAATGAATATTAAACACTACAGGTCACAATAATGAACATATGTTCCACCTCCTGAGAAAGTAGCTAAATCTTCCTTTCAACAATGGGCATCTTGTTTAGTGTGGTTTTCAATCTTACTTTTAAAAAAAAAATCTTGAACTTTTAACTTAGGTATTTACCATCACTTTGGCCTCACTTCTGCATACACTGTACAGAGAAAAATGCTGCTTGCTTGGAGCTTGCAATGCTTTCAGCTGGCACTAATTTACTCAGCTGGGAATAAAGGTGATTTATCCAGAAGACTTGGATAGCTGTAGTTGCATGGGTATATTTTAACTCAGTGGAGATAGAAATGAAATCACTCCAGTATTTGTTCCCTTCCAGTATCTCTTAGTTCATCAAAAGGAACAAAAGTCTCATCTCTTGGAGTTGAGACAATGGCCTGGGAAAATCCTAGACTCTGCTTTACCTGGTGCCATAGGGGCAAAATTCATCCTCCCTAGGGAGACTCTGCTCAACCTTGCAGAAGAGATCTCTCCTGTCCTGTGCCGCTTTTACTAGACTGTCTTGGGTTGATTTTATTTTTTTCTCTTTTCTTTGCGCTCTTATAATTAAAGAGAAGATGGGAAGCTTTAGAGACGTTGACATTTTCCATGCTCCCAGTGGATGTGGAACCATTGAATGGTCCTTCAAATTCCTGCTCTTTCTGCTTCTGCAGAAGAGCCAGATTTTTTTCCCTTGTTAAAGGTTCTAGCTAAGGTTGTGTGAGAGACATCTTTGAGTCTTGACAGGACTAACTTCAGCCTTCTATTTTTAGGGTAGGCTTTGAGATTATAGACACCCTACTTGGGTAGCCTCTGCTGCATGAGAGGTCAGCTTTAATGTGGGCATTTCAAGAGATATTCCCTACCTTCAGATGTAGAGATACAGAGGAAGCTGTAGGAAGCTTTCCAAGTTGGTGGAAGAACACAGGAATAGATAACTGTGGCTCTGAAATCAGCATATGGCCAGGGACATCGGGCTGAGGAACTTGCTGAGGGCAGACTCAGGGCTTTCTGAGCCAAGAAGCTGTTGGTTTCTTTGAACACGATAGGAAAAACAAAACTCTGTATGTTTGCAAATAAATGAGATTGTATCAAGTGTACACCTGACAGGTACTTGGTTTCAGTAACAGAAAAGAAAAATAAAATCTACAAGGCCTGACTAATTACAGCAGTTCAGATAATATACTTGAAGAAAGTTTAATAACTGCTCAAGCAACTTCCTATTTACAGTGCTTTCTCTTTCAAAACTTCTGTTCAGTGGATTTTCATGAATTTCCCTACACAGAAGCATTGCAACGAGCATACCCATGCAGGACAATGACTGCCCCTGGACTAACAGCTTTTGCCAACTTCTAGTTCTCGACCTTATTTCCAGCCAATGTCGGTGACCTTTGGACAAGACTGTACTGTGACTCAAACCATGATTTAAATCATTATGAGAGCTCTCTGAAATAAGACTGAAAAGAAAAATCAGGTAACCTTGAATTCAAAAAGCATTCTCTAGGGCCTTGATATTTAGCGCAGTTCTCAGTTTCAGCACTGCTTACTTGTGTTGAAAAAGTTATTTTTGGTTGCTTTCTGTGCTTCATTATAATTCTTAAAATGACTAATTTGATGTGACATTTACTAATGTAGTATGATCAGACATAATTTGATCTTATTAACTTAGATCGTACCATATTAGCAAACATCGGATTCTATTTGAGAAATTTACACATGCTGAAAATGTGGATACACCTTGGAATCATACTGTATTAGTATAATTTGTCAGCTTAATGCTGTATTTGGTAAAGAATGTCAGAATATACTGCAATTTATAGCTACCTACTTATAAATCTGCAAAAATTCAGATTGATTGTACTGTTGTCATCACTTAAAAAACAGACTTTCTCAGTGATATGAGATCACTGCAGTATTTGAAGTCTTCCTGTTCTTTGGAAATGCTTTCCCTGCCTTGCTTATTGGTGTATGAAATATAAGTTAGCAAAGTGGGATAAAGAGCTTGTCCCCTCTACCTTGTCCATGTGTGATGATGACCAATGTGGCCTGAGAAGTTTGCATGAACTACAAAGCAAGAGATAATGAAGTGGTGCAGCAGCATCAGCTCTAAATCATCACATGAACCTGTACAATACTGGTTTTTGTTTTCCTGCTAGGCATCAACAAACTTTTTAAAAGACTAAATATTTGTTGGTGTTATTTATGAAGGAATTGAAAGGCCAGTTGCCTTTTATAACCCTGTGTGGTTGAGATAATAACTCTCATGTTTGCTGCTTCCATTCTACTCTAGAGCTGTGATTTCTCTTCACCAAGCCAAGCTGTAACTAAACCCTTCCCCCCCCTTCCCCCCCCTTC